>NC_056739.1:1591487908-1591572908 GCF_019279795.1 Protopterus annectens
GCAAGGCTCCACCAGATATGTCCAAGCAACGGAACTGTGATTTCAGCATTCCAAACACGTGCTCTATGATAATGCTGATTTATGCATGTGCCTCATTATGGTGTTCTTACGTGGCTGTGTGTGCATTTGTGATGGGAGTCATCATCCACGGTTCCAGTGCATAGCCAGCATCCCCCACCAGGTAGTCATATGGGATGTCCCCCCTGGCAAATACCTGATACAGCTGTGAGGCATGCCAGATGTGTGAGTCTTGATAGCTTCCAGAGCTGCCAGCATACACATCCATGATAATGCCCTGGGCATTGCACATGACCTGGCAGTTGATGGAGGGGTATCCCTTGCAGTTTATGTAGTGCCTACCCTGCTCACTGGGTGGTGACTTGATGTGTATGTGCATCCAGTCTATTGCTCCCAGTATCTCCGGGTAGTCTGCCACATGGTGGAAGAGATGCTTATTGCTGGTCAAATCCTCCTGTGTTCAGGGGAAGTATATGTGCTCATTGACATGTGGTAACATGGCATTCAGGAACTGATGGAGTACCCTGGATGCTGATGCCTCTGAGATCCCCATGATATCCCCAGCTGATCTTTGGAAGGTACCTGTGGCTAGTATTCTCAAGCTTATACATACCTTCGTGTCCACTGGGATGGGTTCCCCTCTGTTACTTCTGGCTCTGAGGCATGGCCAGCACAGCTCAACAAGTTGCTGTATGGTGTCCCTGTCCACCCTGTAATGCTCTAATATCTCCAAATCATGTAGCTCCTGGTAGGTTAGCCTGGGTCTGAACACTCTTCTCCTCCTCCAGTGCCTGAGATGGTTGTCAGCATCATTCTCCACACTACCGTCAGTCTCCAACACATGCTGGTGAATCAAAGCTATGGCAGGCCCTAACATGTACATATTAAAAGTTCCCCGTCTGTATACACCAATGGTGCAGAGTGTCTGGGAATACACAAGTGTGTGTGTGGGGCTTCCACGCCTTATACTATTGTGCAATGGATGATGCTGGTGTAATTGGGTGTGTATGTGCACTTCCAGCTGCAGGGTATCTTAATTATTGGTTTTACAGCAGGTACTGCTATTGTGGGGCCTTTGGTTTTGACTTACACTTGGCTGCCATGATTCATCTATTGCCCTTTACTTCACTTTTCAACCCGATTCCCCTCCCATTGTCAGGCATGCATCCAGCTACTGGCTTTCTTGTTTTGTACTTTCACAACCCAGGATTGTGTTGGGAAATGTGTTATGTAGCTGATCTACTGCAAGTTTGTTTTATTCTGCTGTAACAGTTCCCTTTTCTTTGCTGTACGGCACCTCCCCTTTCCTGTTCTGCAGGTAGCTGCTAGTAGCCTTGTTAGCTGTTGTCAATGGCACACTGTGAGTTCCTAGGTGTTAATTACTCATTTGTACTCCAATTACCATGCTGCAGCATTTCCTTTTTGTCTTCCCGTATCCTTCCTGTTTCAGCTGTGGTGCGTGCTGCGCACAGCCATTTACCAGGTTTTGATTGTGTTTTCTTCATGTTCACATGCACTTTCTGTTACCGTCTGTGCTCTCAGCTAAGCAAAGCTATGGCTACTTCCACACTCCTATCCTGCGGCTTTGGTTTGCAACAGGCAACCCAGATTAGCAATGATCCAATGTGCTTACAACTACAGTGGTGCACCCCTCTCTTGATGTCATGTTTACCTCCAGGCCACTTCTCAGTGTTGTACCGCTACACCGTGTGGTGCATCCTTAAGCCGGTGGGGCATTTGCGATTCAGTATTACTTGACTCATTTGCATGGCATTGACTACTACTTCCTAGTTACCGTGCAGAACACTGTCACAGACCCTTAGCAACCCTTGCGCCATGGTTGTGGTGTAGCATGCATGCCATTGACTATTATGGGGAATTCATGAATTGTGTTACATTGCAGTTTTATGACATCTAAATATATTTTCCTTGTGATCTCGTTTGCGCACCGATGCACTGCGGTTTTACTTTGCATTAGTGTGGCCATGACATTAAATGTTATTTTTTATGTGTTGTGCATGTTTTTTTATGCCATTGGCTATATATTTAGCCATTGGCATATATTAACATTATAATACGTAAGTGTGGTCTGCTTTCATGGCTCTGATTTATGTTTGAAAAAATGTAAACCCTTTTTTTTTGGTTTACAGTTCTTCATGCTTACGCTACACCTACACCACTTCATGAATCACTATATACCTTTGTTTGTATGCTACACTGTTGCACATGGGGTAGTTAGCATACATGCACCAGGAGCTGCGTAGCTCTGGCGTACGCTGGTAGTGCACGTGGAAACAGCTCATACCTGAATCGCTCGGCAGCCATATTTGGCGCTTGATCACCGATGCTACTCCAGCGCCTGGAGCAAGCTTCACATATCCCGGGGAGTGTCTATGTGCACCGCTGGGAAGTATGCAGGCAGGAAAGGAGATTCAAATCTGGGACATATGTGCAAATATTTATGCACAGTAAGATTTGTAATGTCAAGAAGGCAGCTAATGACAGTCATAAATATTATTATCTGTATTTGCAGAACAGATTATTTAAACATTAGTGAAGTAAAAACTTGCATATTCAAGTAGAATATTGCAAAACCATCAATTAAAAAGTAATGATTTCATGAGAAATACTATATGCAAACCTAAACTGATAATTCTTAGAGGTAAACTTAGAAGCTGACAAAACAAAAACGTTGTCAGAAGACAAAAATAATATTTTTAAAAGTTGTGTTGTTTTGTTCACAGGAACTGGCTATATTGTGCGCCTGCACAACATAAAAATGACACCAGTTTTTCATTTACAGAGGAGAGTTTAAACTACATTAAGGCAAATAAATGAAAAGGAATTCAAATGTATGGAACAATACTGAGGTAAACAAGGCCTACTTCATTGTTGAACACAATGGTGACGGTAGTTGAACCAGACAAGATTAGAATCTGTATAGAGCTGTAAGAAAGTAACCAGGGCAATTTTAAGTGAGCATTACCCTCTCAAGATTATTAAGTAGTTGTGCCTATGATGATAAGAGTTAAATATTTCTCATTGTTTAATTGTAACCAAGATGTCTGGCAAATTAAACTGGCTCCAATCTGTTCAAGAATGCCATTTTGAACTTTGCATTCCAGTGCACAGGAGCATGGAATAGTGGTTCTGGAAGGTGTTATGAACATTGCTGATAATGTACTGGTTTGGGGTGAGACCAAACTGGAAAGACAGAGAAAAAAATTATTACAAGCAGAGCAAAAAGTATCAAGCATATATGAGCAGTAGTCGATACATGGGACGTGTCTTAGCACAAGCAATTGTGCAGCCAGATAAACAAAAAGTAAAAACAGTAATTGAACAGAAAATCCACAAGAGAAATACATAGTATTAAGACTTCTTGGTATGGCTTGATACGTATCCACATAGCAGAATTGTCTATTCTTTTGTGAAAATCACTTGAGAAAGATACAAAGTGATAGTAAGAATAAGAATGGGACAAAAAGTTCCACAATTCTAAAGAAATTGGTCAGATAAGTGTCAATTTTTTTATATAATGATATGACAAAGCCAGTTATGCTGTGAGTGTATCTCAATTAGTTTGTAAAAGGAGTGGTTTTGCAAGCAACTCAACAGAAATTGTCTATGTTTAGTTACATTTCAAATCATGTTCATAGGTTCATAGGTAGGTAGGTACTAGGCTATCGGCCCTAGGGCCTACATAAGCCTAGCCAAAAAGGTACCCTGGCTTTCGCCACCCAAGAAAATTATTTTCCTGTGCCCCTGTCGAGTAGAGCCACAGAGGTGATCCCCAGGGTGAATTTCATATTTCCCATACAATCATCAAGATTTTTCTTGAAGAGTGCTAATGAGGAGCTTTGTTTGATATAGATAGGTAGTTTGTTCCAGAGTATGGGAAGTCTCTGGGACAGGAATCTATCCCTCCAGCATGTTCTGTATATTGTAGTGACAGGGTTTCGGTCCTTAGAGTGTGTAGCTCAGAGGGATTGGAATTTCCTTAAGTGGAGCATGTCCAACAGCTCTGGGTTTGACATAGCTTTGTATGTTAGACAGAGAACTACTCTGAGTAGGTGATATGCGACGGAGTAAAGCTGGAGTTTTTTGAGATGGTCTGTGTAAGGCATCTGTTTGAGGCCAGTAATCCTCTTTGTGAGGTATTTTCTGTGACTTTTCCAGTTATTGTAGATGTCTTGTGAGATACATACCAAAAGGGGCTTTGTACTCTATAATGGATCTAATGAGTGACGAGTAGAGGGGAACAATGAACTCTTTTTTCCTGGATGAGAAACCTTTTGTGATGAGGTGTGCCATGTAGAAGGATTTCCTGACTACTGTGGCGATGTGATTATCAAAGGAGAGACTATTGTCCACTTGTGTCCCAAGGTCTCTTACCACACTTTCGGTGTTAAGTAGGCTACCACCTATGTGGTAGCTCATGGGTACAGAGTTTTTACCAAAGGGGATGACAATGCACTTTTTGGCATTGAGCTTGAGGCCATGGCTTTGGCACCAGGCATCTGTCTCAATGAGGCCCTTTTGTAGGATGTCCACATTGTTAGGAGTTTCAATTATGGCTCCTAGTTTGAAGGTATTTGCGAACTTCATTAGCCAAAGACCTTCTGTGTTAGTCTGCACTTCAGAAAAGTAGATACCAAACAGGAGAGGACCCAGGACTGAACCCTGGGGTACTCCACTTGTCACTGGTCTGAAGTTGGATTTGGAGTCTACTACTTTCACAGTGTGGGTTCTGTCAGTGAGCCAGTTGGCAACCCATTTTGTGACATAGGGATTTATACCTGGTTTAGTGAGTTTATCTAGAATTCCAGAGTGGGGGATGGTGTCAAAAGCCTTGGTGAGATCTAGATAGGCTGTGTGAACCACCTTACCCTTGTCTATGGCTTTGGTGATTGCTTCAAAGAAGTCAATCAGGTTTAGGAGACATGATCTACCTTTTACAAACCTGAACTGGGTGGGATTCAGAGTTTGGAGATTACCAATGTCTTTGTTTATAAGTTCCATGATGATAAGTTCCATGGCCTTGCAGACCAGGCTTATTAGGCTAATGGGGCATTAGTTCCCAGGGTCCATGATGGCTCCCCCTTTGTGGAGTGGGATAACCATTACTGTGTGGAATTCAGTGGGCACAAAGCCTGAGGTGAGGCTATGATTGAACATGATGCTTAGGTGGGGTGCTAGTTCATTTTGTAGTTCATATAGAATGCAGCCTGGTATGCTGTCAGATCCCATGGATGCTGTGTTCTTGGCTTTGGGGAGTGTGTTTTTATGGAGGCAGTTACTAACTGATGCCTCTACACCACCAGGGCTCAATGATTATTTAACTATAAAACCACTTTTGGTTATTGCATAGGCATTGTCTGTTGGAGTCACAACAATTGCTTTTTAATAAGCCCTATGGATTGAGGCCATTTACACCATATGTAGTAATTGTTACAGAGATTAATTTTCAACTTATATAGTTAAAGGATGATTGTTATGACATAGATTTGATCATTGTATTTTTGATAGTATTTTTTACGAATGAATTACAAGTTTTTTTTTTAATTTTACATGTTTACATATATCTCACCATGTACTGTGTATGCTTTATAATGTGTCTGTACAGTAAGGACGTTAGGAATTTAAAGTGTACTGGATGTACGATTAAACACGTACGTTCATGTTGCTTTAAAAAACTTTTTTAGTATTGGCGCCAAAATATGTTATTTAAACTGTAACAGCTGGCTTTAGAGATGTTCTGATGAAGCCCATATCACAGCGGGTGAAAGAGCTTAACAATTTTTGTTATTAAACCGGAGTTGTTTCAAGACAAATGAGTGGTTAATGTACATTTTTACAAAAGCAGCATTTGTGCTGTAGAAGTGTATTTTGGCATCCCAAGAGCCCGTGGCTATTAGCGTTCTTTATCACAGAGTTTGTAGTTGAGAGTTACACGGAACGCTTTTTGTGTTGTTGGTTACTAACTTGAAATTGACATATTTGTGAGCCTTCTCCATGGCAGTAAAATCCCGTGCCCCTTTCCATACCAACCGTGGAATAATCTCAGACCATATAACAACCATCCCCGGATACATCCTCCGTAATGCTAAAATGTCCTCACGAATTTGACAAACCAACTGCCTCTTCGGTTCCCAGCCTAAGTCATTGCCACCTAAATGAATAACTAACACATAAGGCAACCCCCACTTAACCTGCAACCCATTAAATTCCTGTAATATCTGACTCCACCTTAGCTCTCTAACACCGTGCCAAATGACTTTTAAACCAAAATGATCCAAACCCAGATTCATGCCATTGGGTATAACCTCCGCACACCTAGCAGCCCAGAATATGAAAGAAAGGCCCAAAATGATGATTCATCTCCGATCTAAGAAAAGAGAGTGAGAAAAAAATATTTAAAAACAAAACCTCTACAAACTACTTAATATAATTCAAAAAGGCATTGGATGTCCATCGACCCACCCATTTGATTACTTCCACTGACCTACCTTCCTTAGCCAGATCGGATGCCCTACCCATCCAAAAGGAATGTGAAGAAAACGTATCCCCTTGCAAACTCACACTCCAAAGTGCCCTTCTTATAACCACATTCAATTGCTCACCTGTCAATGCTTTACCACTAACTGCTGAAAAAAACAACCCTTGAATTCTACCCTTTCGAGCTCCACACAACTTCCTTCCCCAAACTATGGGACACCTCCAAGCTACCCCCATCTCCTCCAAAACAATAGGTGACTCAAGCCTCTCCTGATCTGTCTTTGAAGAACTCAATCTAATATGCACCGCCCTAGGTAATATCAACACATCCTCCCATACCAATGAACACAATAACTCTGACACACAAAAAGCGCCGTAATTCATCCAAACACTAACTGTATACCACAACATATACTCATCCAAACAACCACACACTTTACCCAAACCCTTTAACAACATCCTTAAAATACCCTTTGCAAGTGGCCATCTCCTATTCATGCTGCTCCTTTCAACTCTAGCCCACCCTTTTAACACTCTACTCACCACCCATGACCTAGTGAAATCCTCTAATACAACCAACCGAGTATACGCAGCAATGGCTGTTAAGGTCACCCTCACCATTCGCACTGCCCTTCCCTGCCCCTTCAACATGGCTAGATAATGCAACAGTACATTTTCAGACCACACACAGTCCTTATCAGATAACTGCAGCAAATATTTGTCAAATTTAAACAGTGCCCAACCATAGGCTCGTCTTGTGGATGCCGCCCATGACTGTTGCACCAACCTACGAATTACTATTACCCAATCTGCCAAATCCTGAGTGGGACAACTGATGGATACAAAGCTGCTTCAGGAGCCACCTGACAGAACCTGCAGAACTGAAAAAGAGACAAGCTATCAGCTATCTCATTTGAAACCCCCAGTACATATAACCCTGTAAAAGAAAAGCTAATCAGCAAGCTATGCAACACCAATTTCCTAAGAATAAATAACAAATGAGGTGCTTTAGCCATTTTTATCTGTAGCAGTCTCAATGCCACAGAATTATCTGAATGGAATACCACCCTCCTCCCCTTCATATGATCCTGCCATATTACCAAAGTCGCCAAGATTGGCATCAATTCCAAAAAGGCAACATCCTGTTTCCACTCCTCTGACCAATACTCCGGCCATGGAACAGCAAACCACTGACCCGCAAAGTAAGCACTCATTCCTGCCCCCCCCCCCCAGCTACATCAGTAAACAACTGCATTTCTCCTTGTGTCACCCAATCCAACTGCCAAAATGATATCCCTTTAAAATGATGTAAAAATTCCATCCACAAATCTAAATTCTCTCATGCCAACTTACTGACCCATACTCTGTGGTGCTTACTCTTACATCCTTTCAACAAAAATGCCACAGACAAGCAAACGTCCACCCAGGATGCACCACCCTGCACGTGAAGTTCAACAAATCCAACAATTCCATAACACCCTTCACACAAACCTTAGGCCTAGACTTCACCCAAATGATCTTTTACTAACCAAGGATCCTTGAAACTCCTAATAACCCAAACTGCAACATCTAAAGATGAATACGTTACTCTAGCCTCTTCACTGGGAATGAAATCATTCATAGACTCACCCGCAGGGTACAATAAATGGACAATTAAGTAAATTTTACCCTGCTTTTTCTTTGGAACCAAACCTAACGGTGACACCTTAAAGTTAGGGATAGGAGAGTAACAAACAGGACCTAACACCCTCCCAGCCTGGCACTCTTTGTCAATCAACTCTTGCAAAATCACCTCCCTCCCCTTGACAGACCTCAAATTTCTCCCCACCCTCCTGTCCCCTACCAATGCAGACTTAATTGAAAACCCTTTGTGAAAACCTTCTATTAACTCCCCCGCTACCACCGGCAGCAGATAATGTGTCAATAAGTCCTTCAATACATTCACCTTAATAGGTGACTGGTTCCCCAAAACTCCCTCTACGTCCATGAAAGGACCCCCCCCCCCTTTGGTTTCAAAAATTAGCCCTACCACACCACCTAGCAATGCTGAATGGGAACTATTCCAACCTCTCATACCCCCAAAGCATGGTGCCTGACCCACAACCTGACCCCCACCTACCCACATTGTGTAAATGCATGTGCCCCCATACACTTCGAGCAAATATGAGCAAATCTACAACTCACTCAGGCACACCTGCCAGCATTAAAAGCCCAACATATCCTTGCACCTCCCTCAGATTGCTGAGATAGTCTCTACCCCCTCCACTTGTATCCATCATGGTGGACAGCCAAATGTCCAGATGTCTGACCTCTCAGCGCATAGATTTCTCTATTACTTTATGCTTGCAAAATTTCTGGGCATACCATAATCATGCATAATCAGGCTTCAATCTCTTTGCTTCCCTAATAGTCAAAAAGTAAAAAGAGGAAGAACCAGAAAAGTGTCCCTTTCCAAACAAAATGCCATATAATAAATGAAACCTAGGACCCAATTATCCTATGTCATAGCCCGAAACCTCCCTACCCTTTTGTGACCTATCGGAGTTAATGCAGCCAAGAGGTCCTTCTCATTAGCCATCTCTGCTTCCGTCAACCTCTGAACCCAATCTGCATAAATCAATTCAAAAATGTTGACAAACTCCCCTTTCCAAATCTTCTTCTTCACTAACAGAGATATGTGCAGGGTCAATAAAATGGGAGCCCCTTCCTGTTGTAGAGCCTGTGATGTCAACTAATCTCCCGGCTCTAATCCAAAATCAAACCCTACCTTACGGACATCCAGCCCTAACTCCTGATCTAACAACGACAGGGTATCCTCAAAAAACCCTCCACACTTGGCTAAGGCCTCCAAACTGCTACCCAGTAGCCCCCCTTGGACTACCAAACTGCCTCCTACCTCACCCCCGAACCTGATCCATACTCCTCACCCCACCCAAGCTTGATGAATATTTACCTGCAGCTGATACAGTGGGCATCATCGTCAATGCCGTCTGCTTGGTTTTCTTTGCCCTGGATGCCCGGGTTGCAGTAATCTGCATCTTTTTATGAGTGGTTACACCCTGCGTGCTAGTTGATGGTACCTCAGCAGGAATGTCATTGAACAAATCTTGAGCCTGTGCTATTATACTGGCCCATCTCTGTCTCAAAGCCAACGTCATGATCACCTAGAAAGAAACAAAAAAGTTAATGACAATTAATAAACTTGGTACAATAAATTTACTCTCAATAACTGGGCCTGGCACTGCAACAGTATCAACAATCCACCTATATGCTGTGTGCAAGAAACCACCACCTTATGCATCATAAATCAAGTATGCTACCTATTTTGCCACAAACCCATTCAAACTCCAGTCATTCACCGTAGTCAACCATCACAAGTCCCTCTGAAAAAAAAAAAAAGAAAAATCAACTATCTTTTAAATTAAATGCATCATGCCTTTGTCTACAACCTCTCATACCCTCAAATTAGCACACATACATACCCTGTCTAAGCATGCAGCACCAGCAACTAAATTTCCTCGTCTTTTTTTTTTTTTTTATTACCAAAAAACTGCAATCACGGATTGCCCCCACTACAGCGCATGTGCGGCAAGCTGAACAGCTCGATGAGTCCAGGAAAACAGAGTATCTCTGCTCTGTCCCCACAACACTAGACCACCAGGAAACCAGCTACAAGGCAGCAAGAAACCGCATGACCACACTAGACCACCAGGGAGAAACCAAACAGCCAACCCACACAACCACCAGGCAATAAGAAACTGCATGACCACACTAGACCACCAGAGAGAAACCAAACAGCCATCCCACACAACCACCATACAACAACACCGCTAGACCACCAGGGAACAAACAAACCAAACATCCATCCCATACAAGCACCATATGCCAGCACTAGACCACCAGGAAACGAACAAATTATGCTAGCCCCACTCAAACACCGCACAAATACACTAAACCACCATGGAACAACACATTGTACTCACCACCGCACGCCAACACCAGACACCAGGAATGAAGGCTAGGGGGGTTAACAAAACCAAAATTAAATGGAATTTACTTCTTTTTTTTTTTTTTTTTTGTAACTTAATATCCATTGAGCGCCACACTGGCACCATTGCGCATGCGCATCCAGCCGTTAACCATCACAAACCTCTTACTATGGACAGTGCAGCACTAAACCACCAGAGAAAGCTAATCAGTAATCAAAACTTCTCCAATGAGCGACGCAGCACTAGACCACCGTGGAACTTTACTATTAAACAAAACTGCTACTTATAGATGGTGCAGCACTATACCACCAGGGAAAGTTAATTAAACAAACCTCACATAATTAAACAAAGCCTTTTCCTATGGATGGTGCAGCACTAGCCCACCAGGAAAAGTTAATACTTAAAACAAAAACCTCTCATAATTAAATAAACCTCTTCCTATGGATGGCGCTGCACTAGCCTACCAGGGAAAGTTAATACTTAAACAAAACCTCTTCCTAAGGACAGTGCAGCACTAGACCCCTAGGGAAAGTTAATAATTACACAAAACCTTCCTAATAACCTGACAAGCAACTTAACATATCCCTTTTGTGCAAAAGCCGACGCTACCACGGCCTCAATTAACTGGAAAACAAGCCCCACACCAGAAACTGATATAATACTACATTTTACCTTCTTATTTATCCTTTATAAGGCAAAAAAAAAAAGAAAAAAAAAAAGGAATCCTTAAAAACCCAACAAAGCTGTACTCACCTCACTGCTTGTAACCACTCAAGGTCTACCTTGCTCACAACCTCAGGTTGTCTGGTACGTGATCCTGCCCCAACAAGACCACACCAAAATGTACTTATTCACTCTGTGTTTCCTTTCAAAAACCCTTCAAGCCACACCCCTCCCACTACCTCACTTCCCTTCAAATCTCAACTCACGTAACCCTTTCCTAACCCTTCTCTGCCACCCAGATAACCTAGCAAAGCTACCACCTAGCACCCCCCATTCCACATTAACAGTCCTGTGACAAATTTGTCTGTGCCAAACTTCACCTAGTCATTACCTAATTCAATGCCATATATGCAGTCACATGAGTAAACAAAAATATGAGTGTATAACAAGCATGAGAAGCTTGATGGCATGATGTCTGTCAATGAATTAATGTGAGTGAAATGTCATGGAGTCATATGAGTGTTCCGAAGGAGTAAATCTGTGCTGTAGACAAAATGGAATAACAAAGCACAGAGCCATGCCAGAAACTTTAACAAATGAAATGCCATTCAGATAGGTGCAAATACAGATGCAACAATCTAAAGGTTCATAGTTACTTACCAGACATGCAGTCCATGAGGACATTAAGGAATCTAGCCTAATTTTACAAATGACTAGAGCACTGATTGGTTACGTAATTTGCTGAAAGTCATACAGTAGGCAAATGTTGATGAGGAAATTAAGTCCTGAACAAAAAGTATCTGGTTGTTAACAGCTCATAGCCTTAATTGCCTGCAATAACTGTATTTGATTCAGTATTTTTTTTTTAATAAAAATGGAGAAGATAGTATATAAAAAAGAAGAAGTTGGTCACTCAGCATGAAAGCTAATGTGAGGATGCCTAAAAAAGAACAGCTAAGAGAAGGCAAAAACATGAAGCTCATGATGTGTTAGACTGAAACAATGTTTAAGTGTAGCACAATACGTAATGAACAGAAAGCAGGACTGAACGAGTTCTGGTGCGTAAAACTGTGTATTTTCTTAAAAAGCTGCTAACACTTTAGTTAATAGAAATGGAAGGGAAGGATATTCTGCCACAATCAGTCAATTTCATGAAGGCATTCATGTCACTGCAGATCAGCAGTTCTGTCTTTTAATTCTGATACCACACCAAGATCCATTCTCCCTGCTCTGGAGGTACGTTATGTCAATGCAAATTTCTTATGGCACTTGTGTAAAGCTGAATGATGTATCTTTACTCAAAATACTGACAAATAATGCAAAATTCTACCACATATTAAAGTGCACTATTTAAAAATAAAGTAGTATTATCTAGTAAAGCAAGAAATAGATGGTAGGAAGAGTAAGGTATGAAACATCAAAGGAAAAAGGAAGAACAGTATTTTTGTTACTGCAAGAGTATTTTTCCCAGTATGTCGATTTCCTAAAAGGATATTTAACTTTCTCCTTAAAGCATTCTGTATAACCATCTAATAAGCTATCTCAATTTTATTGTCTGCATATAAAATGACCATACATTTAAATGTCCATTCCACATAGTATGTGCACATATTGCAATAGTGAGGTACTCATTCTATTTCTCCAGTTTAGAGAGTGGCAAATCAACATGCAAGAAGCATACCAGGCTTTTATTTTAATGAAATGTTTTCTGATTGGCTTTAATAATTTGTGGAAAAATAACACAATCTGTCTTCAGTAATGTGGAATTTTGTCAAGGATGTCTGCTGGATACTAATATGAAATCGCTTCAGAGAAAACTAACAAGTGTGAAGCAATATTGGACAAATCAAAAAAAATCTACCTTTTGCAATTAGGCAATGATATCACATCCCCAACCCTACCCTCAGAGTTCATATAATCAGTTCTTAAAGGAGTACAACAGGTTTCTCTAATGTATTCCTCAACTTCATGGCCCTTTCCCTCCCTATTTACATTGTCCTCTGTAAAGCAACAAGAATAAAGCAGTTACAATTTTTATAATTCCCCTTACTTCTGTAACAGAAGCCTCATACTGTGATGGTTTCACTTACAAAATGATACTCTCACGTTTGAATAAAGCTTGCTGGAGTCACCCAGTTACTGACATCATCGAGGCCAGACAGTGCAGGTACTTTTTTTTTTTTAATCAGTTCCCTCCCCCAAAGTGACATCACCACAGCCGTCATCTGATTCTAACTAAAATAATAACACCCACCCATTCTGTGATGTCATGGCTCCCTTCCCCCAGCCTGAGTGCTGTTCATTTTATTCAGTAGTAGTGTAGTATTTGGAAACATAGAAATTTGGTATGCATACTTGTACATTCTGCACTGCAAATGATGCTTAGGTAGTGTATCGCTTGCATACTTCTCTGTTGTATTTAAACCAGATACTGCTAGTGTGCAGTGTGGGAATAGAAAGATTAAAACATTACCCTGGTATCAGAGGTGGCAGTGCAACATATTCATAGTGGCTTAACATGAGAGTAGCTCTAAGCAAGCACCATGTGAAACCTGGACAAGCACCTAGAATTATTCGGTGCAGCTTCCACACCTTAAGTCTGAAAATGAATTCACATACTCACATGAACAGGAGTAGCTGCATATTGATGGCTAAAGGTGTATGGGCATGTAGGGTGGTTACTACACACCAACACTGGTATGTAATGGTGGAGATATTTTGAAGGCATGAGCAAACACACCAGTATATTAAAGCCATAGCACCAATTGAACTGGAAGCTGGCAAATAGATTTAGTAAGGGATTTTGTCCATGCACACATTTTTCAACAGTGATTCTTTGCAGTGGCATCCATTATCTGATTCAAGGTAAGTTAACCTTGATGCCCTTTATTTAAAAAAATAATCAATAAAAATGTACTTTGTTAGAAGTGACTTCTGCATAAAAGGAAGGGGAAACTATAGCTATGTGGTTTGTATGTACAAAGACAAATCCAGGAACACTGCAAAAGGTTTTTTTTTTGCAAACCAACCAGTGGAGTAAAAACATATGAAGGCAGACACTGTATACCAACACACTTTGCACATGTAAATCTCATTTTTTAACAAGGTGGAAGCATGAAGTGATACCCTAACATTTAAATTAATAAAGATCTAAACTGGTTAATAGTATAAATGTTTTATTCTTTAGCTCCTTGGTGCAAGACCTTACTGGATGTGATTACTGTCAAGTAAGGCCATGGCTATAGTGCAGCAAAAAATGTCCCCTCTAACAAAAGAAATGCTAAAGCAAAGATTAAATCACATGAGTCAAGCACCATGCTGAGATCTGCCAATCAATGGCATTACCAGGTCAAATTACCCTCAGGACTTTGACAGCTAGGGAAGCTAAGTGCTATGAGGGAGGGGAGAAGCAAATGGACTGGAATTAATTGTCTCACAAATTAGTGCCATTTAAACTAAATTAGAAAAAAAGGCAGCAGTAAACAGCACTTTGAGTGTGTTCTGTGGCATTTGCACTGTTTCTGTTTTAAGTAGTCATCCAGCAGCAGGGACTGTTACTTACACTGTTCTATTTTACTCAGTACTTTGTACGCATGCAACATCTATGAAATGACAGGAACCTTAGGCAAACGGAGGCCTGCATGATGTAACATTTTTGAGCAAACAATGATTTCTGGGATACTGGATGGCAACCTGATTTATCCAAACCATGTCAATATGCCAGCCTCCAGGTGGTCAGAGTCTGGAATTACATATAAAAATATTTAAAATCCTGTAAATAATCCCAGAGTGCTGTTAAAGTGTAGGAAACATCATGCCATGATGTTTTAAACCTGTTTTTTTGAGTCTGTGGGTGCGGTACTCCTTTAAAACACTGCACCTTAAAGGAAGGAAACCTACCATATACACTGCTTAATTTGACTAATTACACTATTCAGATTTAATGCAGTAATCAAAGTGACATTGATTGCACAATTACCCTTTTTCCTTGTACAACAATAACATTCCCCCCATTCTTTTGTAAACTATTGTCTTTGCAGCATAGTCAAGTATAACACCTCAGCTGATGAAGGCCAAGACTATCTGAGACAAAGTTTTCCACAAAGGAGAATCAATCTCATGATTCTGCATCCTAGAAAGTTTTTTTTTTCTCCCAGAAAATGTGGTTCAGCAGATTGAGTTTGCAAATTTTGCATTTGAAACAAATAATTATTTTTTCCCAGAGATACTGATTGAAAATAAAGAGCCTGATTCCAAAAGCCGTTCTCTCAGTGTTACTGAAGTAAGTCAATGAGAGCAAGTCTTTTGGAATCAGGGCAGACTTGCACTGAAAGCAACTCTTTTGGAATCTGGCCCAAAACTGCTAATCAGTTTAGACAATGTTATGTGCAAACCTCAGGAATACTATAATGTCAGAAATAAAGAAATAGCACTTTTACAACCGTGGTGTAAAAAAATGGCTTAATTTTCCATGAAGAAAAGGATAGAAAAGGTTATGACAGTTTCACATGTTAAAAAACATAATTTTGTGTCTGTGAGGAAATATGATAAGACTGTAGATTTCTTTGCAATTTGATAGATCTGAGTGCCAGAAGTACATTTACCATAGAAAACCTAAATTTCCACTTGGAGGATTAGAGTCCTTAATAACAAAATAAACAAGACATCTTGATAATCTAAACTTTGGATTTCAGACACTGTAGAATCATATATGAGAGTATACAGAATGCAGTGCCTTATGTTTCTGTTATATGTTTAAGGTAACTGCATTTGAAAAAAAACATGTAGCAGAGAGCTGGCAATACTTAAACATAAACTAAAGGTTGTTTGCTTATGGATTTGAATTTGTTATACCATATCTTATGCTAATTAAGTTAAAGCCATCTGTTTAGGTAAAATTCTGCTGCTAGTCAATTGCTAGACTGCCTAGATGCTGGCAAAGAAGAAAGTTGGAAAAAGCACAAGAGAAAAAGAGAAGGGAAAAACAGTGGTGGAGAAAAGCGGGAAAGAGTCTTGCAGCTATTCAGGAAAAATCTGGGTTAGATAATTTCCAATAATGTAGAGGAAAAAATAAATCAAATGCATTTAGAGATATTACAATAAGTGAGATACTGGAGAAATACATACAGGCCAATGACAAAATTCCTGCAAATAATAGAAGAAACTTTAAGTAGCTATTCAGATGAGCTGATAAAACTACAGAAATCAGAAGGTGAAATAAAGGAAAGATTGGATAAATATTAGACATCTCAACAAGAACTGTTTAAATACAATTTTAGACCTAGAAGACAGACCAACAGGATAAAACCTGGGATTTTCTGCTGTACCAGAGATACTAGAAGGAAAATGTCCAAAAAGTCCAGATGCGCAGCTGAGCTGGTATTCTACAGCATGATTTACTAACTGAAAAGGCACACTATGTCTATGCTCCAAATCTGATCATGAGAAAGAAGCCAAGATCTATAGTAATAAAGTTGCAGTTACATCATCAGAAGGAATTGATTCTGACAAAATTGTGGCAGAAGGGTAAAGTATTATCAACTGGGGACACCAGAGTGTTCAAGAAAAGTTAATTATCACTGGACACCAGGCAGAAGAGAATCAAGCTTATCCCTGCAATCAGAGGATGTTAAGAGGCAGGTATGAGATTCCAGTTGGTATACTCATCTGTCATCAGAATATTTGCTTTTTTTTTCAAAAGGAGTAAGACATTTTTGGATTAAAAAAAAAAAAACAGGTGAAGGAGGAAATAAAAAAAGCTTGCCCTGCAAAAACTGAGCCAGCACATTGAATAGGATTCCGTTTCTCATTTCTCTGACAATGACACAGCCCATAGACAGAACTTGCCAGAAATATCCTTTCCTGTTTTCCAAAGGAAAATGTTTGAATAAGAGAAAATGTTCAGGAACTAACTAGGAAAAAAAAAAAAAAACAGGAGTACCTTGGATGTGAACCAGAGATTGGTTTTGGGTGGTCAAGACAATGAAGAAGAAGGCTTGCAAGAATGTGAAATAAGGAAGTAAATGGATGAACTTTAAAGTGTAATTTCCATAAGATGCAGTTTTGACATGAGAACTGTGCTTCTGCAATAAATAGAAAACAAGACTAGAATTTGTGGAATCTGTAGCACTGGTGGGAAGATTTTAAATTATCATTTCCACTTTATCATTAAGCTTAGAAAGATAATAAGGAATCTGGAGCTGTATTTTTATTTATTTTATTTTTTATTTTACATTTGTTGCCGGGCTAGTCCAACTGGATACATGTCCATTTTCAGTAGAGGCCCGGGGAGATAAGCTCCAGTTACACTATTAATTCAAAGAAAATAAAAAATGTAATACATTGTCAATAGAGATTAACATCAAGAACTTGAGTACAAGGTCTACAAAAACAATACAGTATTACTAGAAACATTTACATAGGAAGGGTTTGACAATTATATAGAAGACTAGGAAAAAGAACAGATTCAAACTAATAATTATGCTAGTTTTGAAAAGTAACGCTCAAAGTGAAAAAAAAAACAACACAAAGTTAGTATAGATACAAAGTGGAAACACATGTGGTCTCAGCAAGTTGATTATTACAGAAATACGTATTCTGTGGTAATTATCTAAAGAGGTGAGACTAGATATTAAAGTAAGGAGGCTTACTGTCAAAATGTAAGGTTATGGGGAGGAAGAAAAGCAGTAAGGCTATACGGGGGGGGGGGGTTAGTCTGGATTAGTACATGAGCATAGCCATTGTGATTTAAGAAGTATTTTTAGTTGTTATTTGAAGAGTGGTAATAATGTAAGTGATGTTAATTCGCTAGGAAACCTATTCTAGGTTTTCCCCACAGAATTAGAGAAAAGAGAATCACCTGCTTTGTTGTAGGACTTCTGGATGGTTACTAGTAATTTATCTGCAGAGTGAAGGGTAGTAACATTTTTGTAGGGGGAGATGAGGCTACATAGAATAGGAGTATTACTTGGATGATACAAAATCTTATAGGTGATAATAAGTTGTTGAGATTGTAGCTGGATTTGCAGTTCTAGCCATCCTAGCTGTTTAAGATTTTGACAATGGTGGGTTCGAAATGGGGATCCAGTGGCAAATCTGGCAATGTTGCTATAGGAGGCTGCCAGTTTGTTAAGGTTGCTTTTGGAAAGATTAGTATAAATGGGGGAGGCATAGAGGAGGGTAGGGATCAGATGGGTACAGGCAATGGTAGTTCTGGCTTCTGGGGTAAGGAAAGGTTTTATCCTTTAAAGGGAACCAAGTTTTCTGTTTACAGTTTTAATAGTTGAGTTAATATGGGAGTCAAAATTCAGGTTGTGGTCAATTATTTCACCTAAGAGTTTGGTGGTTGGGGTCAGGTAATAAAACAGTATCATTGTTAGATGTAACTGTGAGGTCTATTGGGGTGGATTTTAGTGTTGAAGTAAATAAGAACAATTTTGTTTTTTTGACATTTAGGAGGATACACCATTGAAGGAACCAGTTTTCTACTAGGCTAAATACAGTCTGGGTTATGGATTGGAGTTTGGATGAAGATGAGGCAGCACAAATTTGTGTGGAGTCATTTGCATACTGTATGCAGGTAGCTTGAGGAAGATTTATATTTAGATCGTTAATGAAAATAAAAAAAGGAGCAGTCCCAGGATAGAGCCTTGAGGGACACCAAGGGTAATAGGGAGACATGTGGATAGGTGATTGTCCCAAAGGACAGCTTGCTGTCTATTTTCTAAGTAGGACTTGAACCATTGTAGTGCCTGTGTGTCAAGTGAGCGTAATTTGAATATGTTTAGAAGTGTCTGATGGTTAACCATATCGGAGGCTTTAGAGAGGTCAATAAAGAGTGCAGAGGAAAGCATGTTGTTATTATGTTTGTTAATGCAGTCAGAGAAGGATAAGAGAGTAGTGGTGGTACTATGGCAGGGCCTAAGACCATGCTGGCAGTCAGCTAGTAGGTCATTTTGGAGAAGGTGATCAAGTAGGTGCTGGTGGATGCATTTTCTATAATTTTAGCTAAAGGAGAGGGTAAAGCTATGGGGCGAAAGTTAGAGAGTTCAGTTGAGTTACCACCCTTGTGAAGTGGGATAATGTGAGAGATTTTCCAGAGAGATGGGATGGAGCCTTCAGTAATGGTTCTATTAATTAGGATGGAAATGGGATAGACAAGTACTTTTGCTGCAGTTTGCAGGTATTCAGCTGGTAGGAGATCAGTTGAGGGGGTACATGTTTTATGTTTGTGGAGTAAGGTGTGGATAAGGGATGTAGGAACTGGTTTTAAATGAAAGGTAGGGGGTATCCTAGGTAATGAGGATGGAAGAATTGAGCTAACAGTTGGTAAGGAGTTTGCTAGAGATTGAATGGTTTCAGTAAAAGAAGGTATTGAAAGCATCAGCAATCTAGCTAGGACTGTTAAGGGAGAGACCTGATGGGGTTGGTGTCTTGGAATGGCCTGGGTATAGAAGTCTATTTATACCTAACCAGAAGGTTTGTGTTTTTTGTTGATGATTTTCCTGGAGTTTAAAGTAGAAGTTTTTTTTTTTATCAGGAAGTATTGATTTTTCAGTGGCATTTCTCAGCTCTTTACATTTTTGATGATCTGTTGGGTTTTTAGAGTTTCTCCATTTAGACCAGATTTTATTTCTCAATAAGATTTTCTGCTTAGTGTCTTTAGTGAGCCACAGAGCAGCTTTACTTCTAGTTCTTATAGAGCGAGTAGGGGCATGGTATTCCAGGATTTGTAAAAAATAGTGTTAAAATAGGTTACTGCTTCCTCAAAAGGGAGTAGCTTTAAGGTCACAGGCTTGACACTCAGCTTGGAAGCTTACTGGATTGAATTTTTTTTTGTTTTGGGCAGTTTTAAAGATAGTCTGGTTGGGAATAAAGGTTACCCTGTGAAACTTTGGTAAAAGGTAGGTTGAGGTAGATGTTATGTTAGAATGGCTTTGGAAGTGTAGCTGACTTAGTAGTAATGTTTGCTTTAAGGGATGTTGGGACTCAGTATAGTGTAGGTTTTTATATAAGGTAAGCATATAGGGTACAGATAGAATGGGTAGTAGGAGAAGTAAAATAGACAGGTTAATACATTTTGGTTTGTAAATTAAAGGCATAATAGTGGTGAAGATAGAATAGAGTTTAAAAATGTAGGGCCTAATAATGAGTTAGTTTGGAATGAGATTGTATTTCAGGGGTAGTAGAATGATAATCAGTATGAAAAGTGGGTGTGTGGGATTTAATTGTGTAAAGTGAGTACTGGAGTGTTAATGGTTAATAAGGGAAGGGGTGTGGCCTGATAAGTATAAATGTAGGAGCAGTGGGGTGGTGGAAATTGGGAGTAGGGTAGGGGAGTGGAGTGAGCCCGCAGGGCGAACAGAGCTGGTAGAGCAGGTGAAGGAAGATTCTGCAGAGACAATCTGTGTGTAGCAGATTTCCTGAGGCACTCTTTGTATTTACAGGTGAGTAGAGTGTGATAATGCAACTATTTGGTAGTTGAGGGATAGAGTGAAAAATGAGAGAAGTATAGCTGGATGGAGGGGGGAAAAGCCCTGAAGAATAGTGTAATACAGCAGGAATACTGAAAAGTAGTCAGAGATAAAGTATGGGAAAAGTGAGGTAAAGGATGCAGCACAATCCTAAGCCTGTAACTATAAGCAAAATGTTATTTATTCTTAGTAATTTATGCATAATGAATTTCTTGAAGCCATGTGCATGTTACACTGTAAAGTATCTCAGTAAAGTATGCAAAGGTACTTTAAATGTGAGACGGGGGGAGTCTTATTAGTGAGTGGTGTTAATGCCAGTGATGGTGAATTAAGAAAATACTTGTTTTTTCAACTGTGTAATTTACCTGGGGTATATACAGTAACAAGATAAACGCTAGATATAAACAGTATAATGTTGTGATCTTGGGCAGTGAAGGGGAAGAGGCTGAAGTGAGCTAATAATATGTGTATAAAATTATGGTGATTCCGTTGGTGTTGTGCATACAGATGGAAGTGTAAACTGAAATCATAGAAAATGACAGCTTTCTAGCATTTGAGTTGAGCTATGTCATGCAACTGCAAAATTGTTATCTGGTCTTTTTTATCTAACATCAAAGGCCTGCAGTAAGTAACAAATGGCCTACATGCACAAACAATTAATCAGGATTTGACTGAATTGGTAAATTTGATGCATCTATATGGGGAAACACTAAAACTAGTACTTAAAGGAGAAGTGACAAGCAGTTCAATGAAAATAAATCAACTGTGATAAACTGAAGGGAATGCAGAGAACCAGGAACAACAGAAAAAGGGAGGGGTGATAATATTGATTGTAAGAGGAGTTCCAATAATGATAGGTGATGAGGGAAAAGACGATGATGGTAGATCTGTGGTAATAACCTGTTCTCTATGAGCTGCTGACATTTGAAAATTCATATAAGCTGTACCTTGCAGTTATGTGTGAGTAACCAGTGTTGACGAAGAAGATATGCTGCAGTAGTATGTGCCCACTGAGTGTGTATATGCCAAATGTCCGTAGGATCGTTTGGCTGGAGAGAAGATGCAGCACAGATTAATGTATTGTTCATCATTGCCGAATGCTTCTTGGTCTTTTGCTGAAGAGAAGAACAAGTTGAAGAATGTTGTTTTGACATTTTGTAGAAATAGCTTTGGTTTGGAACTGTTCTATAAGGAAGTTGGCAACCAACATATTTGATTGCATCTTTGGGTCTGTAGATTATACATTTCTATTCAAATGACTTTGCTTTATTTTTTTAATCACATTTTATACATTTGTGGCTAACTGGTTTGGAACCATGCTTGAGTCCAAAAAATTCTTTGTATCATGGTCTGTAATCTGTTCAGGTATTATGATGATTTTCTTACAAGAAGCACTTGCTTGATTTAATTATATATATCTATATATATATATATATATATATATATATAGAGAGAGAGAGAGAGAGATGGACTACCTCTATTAAAAGGTTGCTCATGTGATAGATTTCTTAAGTTTTTTTTAGAATTTGCTACTTTTTGAATTCACTATTATCTGCATTTGGACAATGTATATTTATGGGTCATATTGAGTTTCAATTTGTTTTTACATTTGGACCTGCAGATTTTATAAATACGCTATATAAACATTATTTGGTTGTAATTTATATATCACAATGTTTTACTTTTTTATTATTTATTATACGACATGATATAATTTAATTTTAACAGTGCCTCCCAGAAAATGGTTTAACTGTAAATTTAATTATTTTTTCATTTTGCTGTTGTTTTGATTTATGCATTAATTTATCTGAGTTTGAAGTTTTATGCAGTACTTATGTAATTAAGCATTGTAATAAATTTGACCTTAAACTTGAACTTTAAGAAAGGTGACACTCAGGTTCTACAGATGTGGAATAAGGTAGACCTTTAAGGTTTCATAGTTTACAGTTCAGAAACTTTCACCAATTTTGTTTGAGAACAGTATGATAAGGTACTGCAGTGATAAAAGCTGAAAAAAGCCATGTTATGTCAGTAAATTAGTCTTATTTATGCAACATGCTTGGTTAGGAATATATTGTGAAACTTGACCTGACAAGATGCCAAGGAATCATAGGGCCAAAAGCAAATTATTGAAATACTAAAAGAACAGTATATCAAACTGAAAGCATTTTTTTGCAGGGGACAGCTACACTTTCACCAACATACTCTAAGAACACACAGCCACACACACGCGCACACACACACACACACACACACATATATATATATATATATATATATATATATATATATATATATATATATATATATAGGACAGGAGAGAGATATGCAAGTAAGTGGATTTATATATACACAGAAATACTCTGTACATACTATAAATATCCTAAAGTAAAGAAATCACTGTCAACTCACACTTAAAAACTGCATTGGCAGTGATTTCCTATAAAAGACAGTAATCAGCATTCTGTTCCTCAGGATCTTATGTTCAGGCACTTGATGCTCAGAAAATCTAATCTTGACTGCCTGTAGATATACCTTTGGCAGATCTAACTGTCTGTTTGAGGACTTTTAATTAATATCATGCATTTGGATATCACCAAGGAATCTGACAGTGTCCTTCATGTGCAGCACATACACAAACATAAACATCTGTTGAGTGTAGTAATGGCTGATAGGATGTGGCCCATGGTGGTATTGTTCACTTCACTTAATTATAATGTTTACAGTGTATTTAAATATGCCATGATATTTTCTAAAAAAAAAAAAAAAAAAAAAAAAAAGAAAGCAAGCAAAAAGGAAGTACAGCACAGGAGAACTCTTATTAAACCATAATCATTTGCATCGTGTAAAGAATAAGTCATGAATGGGATTATATGCAGTAGTAACTAAATATACTTAAGCAGTTCCCACCACTCAGAAAGTTGTCTTGTTTGCCAATTAAAATGATTGTGGTTTCAGTAAAATAGGTTAAATGTATCTGCATCAGTTAGTGTAGTGCTGAATATTATAAAGTGCGTAGCTAAACCTAGGGCTATATGCCTCCAAGTGTCAAACTTGTAAGGCCAAGTTGATGTACTGTTTGATACTGAGAGTTAACAGTACAGAATTTTTAATTAATGACTTAAAGTTCAATTTTCATTTGTTCTGCTGTAAATTCTAGCTGCAATTCATTAACGTGACCACTTTGGGATACTGTTATTCAGTCAGACTTTATCCATTTTCAGTCATTACTTTGTAAATGTTAATAGGGTTAGTGCACTGAGCTGAGGAGTATCATTGACTTTAAATTACTTTCACATTCTTTGAAGATGCAGATACTTGAAGTTGCAGCAAACAGAATTCAACAAATGGAAACATTCTATAAAGAGAAATAAAATAGCCAAAATGAACTTGAAGCAGTCTTAATTTTTAGTTTGATGAGTCTGAATGAAGTAGTATCTTAAGAGAAAATGGTCATTTAATATGGGATACTATAGATTTTGTCTTAGGAGCCACAGTCAACATTATTTGAACTGCAGGGTCACTCTCCCTGTGAATTGCTTTATTAACAGAATTCCTTTTGCAAATGTGCGTATGGTCAATAACCTCCACTATTTACCATATTTACTAATGCCATCATGTTTTCTAATAAAAGTTTGCTTGTATGCAAATGGCCTAGTAATATGCCACTCTTATCTCTTCTGCTTTGTAATTTCCAAAACATGCTCTGAAGATTTGACAGCTGAACACAGCTGGTGCAGAGAAGTGTGCCTGAGGGTGGGTGTTAGAAAATCACACCAGAAGCATAGCAAGGGTGAAGTGAAGAGGTAAGAAGCAGTGGGAGCAAGGTGTTAGTGGGTGCAGGCAGGAAGTATGGTTCCTTCATTATTTCTCTTGAACCAGCATTTCTGAATACCATTACAGAAATAAGAAATTCACTTTTCAACACTTTGTGGATGGTAAATCTGTAGCTGAGGTGGGAAACTGGTCCTGGATATGCAGTGCCAGACTAGGCGAACAGGCCTTTTCTTTGTTTTGCTCATCACCTGAAGACCTGAGGGGGCAGAGCTAAATGACTGCCTAAGCTTCCATTAATGGTCATTCTTCTCATTCAGTGGAGGCAAAGATGAAAGTTAGAGTGGGCTCAGGTATCTCAGTGTATGGATGAATCATCTCACCATACCTCCCATCCTATTAGATCAAGAAATTTGGACAAAGCCAAAAGTAATGGAGGGATAATGGCCAAAAAATAGGGATAGATTTTAAATATTGATCTTATAAACTTTAAACAGTTGCTATTACAACAGGATTTGCATCAGTATGCATTTTCTGAAAGATGTGAAGCATGAATCTCAAATGTCTGTCATTATTTAATGACTTCAGTCCTCAGATATTTGCCAGAAAACCACTAGTTTTATCAGCCACAGAACAAAAATATGAGGCAAAAATCTGGACATTCTGCAAAGATCTGGACAATTGAGAGGTATGCATCTCACCAATTACATTATCTGTTCAAATGCAATAAAGTACACCTGTAATTCAGCACTAGTTATACAGCACGCACACACACATGCACATGTGAGCGACACACATACACACACACACACACACACACACACACACACACACACACACACACACACACACACACACACACACACACACACACACACATACACACACACACACATGCACTCCCTCGCGCGCGTGTGCACACACACACACACACACACACACACACACACACACACACACACACACACACACACACACACAATGTTTTTGTCTTAAACATGTCATAATTGATACTTTGAAAACCGCAATACCCATTCTACTAGCAATTGTTAGCTAGCAGTGCATCAAACTCATTCTTCCAAATGGTGGGAGGGTGGCCTAATGGTTACGGTATTTGCCTTACAAACACAGGATGCAGGGTTTGAGTCTCACAAGGGATAATTGGCTAAGCTTAAAATGGCTCACAAGCGCAGTTAGCTTAGTACTAATCTATGAACCTAATATGATAACGGGCTTTCTAACAGTCTGGCAGCTCTTTTCTTGCAATTAAGCTTATAACTTTGACTGAAGTGGAAAGCTGTACTGATGTTACTCAAATACAACAAGGATGAAACCATGAACTTCTGGTTACTTCTGTAATAACCTGTATAGCTACCATCAATAAAACTAGAGATAATGGCAAACTAGTCTCATCCTTATTTCTAGACTTGTCTAAAACCTTTGACACAGTTTGCCACAGCAAACCTCTACTTCAGATGTCCTCACTAGGTTTCTCTCAGCAAGCAAGAAATCTGGACAAAGCCACAAATAATGAGAGGGACAAAGGCCCAAAAATAGAGACACTTTTTAAATATTACTCTTATAAAGTTAGAAAGTTGATAGAATAGCAGGTTTTGCATTAGCATGTATTTTGTGAAGGGTATGTAGTCTGAAATGTAATTGTCTGTCATTATTTTCTGACTTCAACCCTCAACGATTTGGCAGTGATTTGCCAGAAAACCACAATTTTATGAGAATTAGACAAAAATATGAGGCAAAAATCTGGACATTCTGCAAAAATCTGTACATTTGGGATGTATGCAACCCACCCTTCTGAGGTTCAGAAGTTACCTGTCCAATAGTTATCAGTCAGTAAAATGGCACTCCACTTCCCAGTCACCACCAGTGTGCCACAAGGCTATGTCCTTGGTCCCTTCTGTTTAACATTTAACTGTTTAACATTTTCACCAACACCTTCTAAACTTCCACATAACAGGTCACACTAATAACACCCAGATGATTCCACTCCCATTTGATTTGCACATCTGACAACGTAGTGCATCTTAAAAAAAATACTCAGAAAGCTTTAACAGCCACTGAAACATGGCTTCTTAACTCACAACTCATGCTCAAACCAAAAAAGGCCAACTACTACTTTTTTCCCCAAATCCCTCTCTCATGGAAAAACAAAATTTAAATTCCTCTCTCTTAATAATGCAGCCATTGATGTCACTTCTCATAGCAAACTATTGAGGGTGATAGTGGATGATAATCTTGCATTCGACCTGCTTATCCAAAATTTCATAGTAAAAACTCATCATAAACTAGGGATGCTTTACAGACCCAAAAACTTTCTCAATGACACAACTAAAACTACACTTGCCACTACCTATCTCGTCCCCACTTTTCTTTATGGTGATCACATCTTTACTAACCTCCAGGCGTCACAAATATAAAAATTTGACCAATGCTATAACAAAGTTGCTAAATTTGGACCACATATCCCTTTCAGAACACACCACTATATAACACTGAAAAGTGTAAATTGCTTAGCTCTGCCACCATACCTCTCCACCTCTTAGCACTAGGAATCTGGACAAAGACTAAAATAATGAGGAGAAAAAGGTCCAAAAATGGGTAAAAATTTTAAAAATTGCTCCTATAAACATAAAAATCGATAGAATAACAGAATATGTGTTAGCGTGCATTTTCTGAGGTATTTGAAGTCTGAAACTCAAATGTATGTCATTATTTAGTGACTTTAATCCTTAGCAACTTGCCACAAAACCACAAATTTTATGAAGACAGACTAAAAATATGTGGTAAAAATCTGGACATTCTGCAAAGGTCTGCACAGTTGAGCGGTATGACTGCCACATCAACTAACATATACACGACTTCTTGCCACCTATAAAATTATCAAGTATCCATCTGCCTGTCCAGCACTAAAAACATTCTACACAGCCTTGTGATCCAGTGAACAAAAACTCCCTTCTGTCTGCAAAACTAACAAATTTGCTGGGCATTGTCTTTACTCATGCAAGGTTGCAAAGGCCTAGAACTCTTCTCTGTATCCATCAGGTCTGTACCCTCTCTCCTATTTTTTAAAACCACTATGAAAGACTTACTAGCTAAATCTGGCTCTGTTCTTGCCCAAAACCAGCATAAACTATATCCCTAAATGTGAACAAGAACTTTTCATTCCTTATACTCCCTTAATCGTCCTTCTTCACTTACTTTCTTACTGCTGTCTAATTTTCTTCCTTAAATTTCTTTCTGAAGATACCATAAGCCTGTTTTTCCCTCACTTCATATGGCAATTCTTATTTTTATTAGACTAACTTACCTTTAATTTTTCTACAGACTGTCTAAACTTTCTCTAAATATTAAATGACTGCCATTTCACACTGAGCTAATCGGAGGAAGGGCACCGAGCAAACTGATCTGTGATATATAACATTAAGTATAATTTTTTTTGCTTATTTTTATGAGTTATGTATAGCACTTTTATTGTTTGTTGCATACTTTTCTAGCTAGTTTCACTGTGTGTGAGGTATTAACTGGAAATTTTCTACATTTGTTAAGCATCTGTTTGGGTTTGCTTGTTCTGATTTCCTGCCAAGGAGTGTGTTATATAACTTTTTGTTTGCAGTTAAAAACATTCTCTAGAGTCTCCTTGCTCCTTTATCTGTTTAAAACTTTCATTTAAAGGCTCACTGCTGCTTTTCTGCTGTTATAAACATTTCTGCATTTTTTTTTCTACTTAAGTAGTGTGGGTAGTTGTAGGGTTGTCCATATTCAGGCTTGTGTTTTGGGCATAGTTGTTTGCAGTGGCTGTGTGTCTGAGCACATGTTCCAGGCCATCTTAGTTTAGCCAAAGCCATTCTTGCATTTCAGTGAGAGGGAAGTGTTTATGGTCATTGGCTGATTGGGGTTACCTGGACTACGGCTTGGAGTAAGCACCTCAAAGGTTCTTTCAAGTTTTTATTTAAAGTTGTTTCAAGTTTCAGCTTTCTGTTACTTAAGAAGTTAACTTGTGAGTGTTTCTGCCATTTCACACTGAGCTAATCGGAGGAAGGGCACTGAGCAAACTAGTTTCACTGTGTGTGAGGTATTAACTGGAAATGTTCTACATTTGTTAAGCATCTGTTTGGGTTTGTTTGTTCTGATTTTTGTTTCCCACTCTCCCTACTTATTGGTATCCTGTTTTTATACTCGGTGGCTTTGCAGTTGCCCACCCCTACTGTAAATTTGATCTGGGACATTCCTCCCAGTCTAGTGCCATTACCTCATTCTACCTAATACAGGGAGAACATTTGAGAAGGCGAACCCACTTAGTTTCTTAACCTTGAATTATCTTCGGCTCCTCCTTTCTCCCTTTCCACTTTACAAAAAATAAAAATAAAAATTCTAAGCTTATTTTCTGCCTTTCCTGTAAGTAGTCTTGTTGAAATGGATTCAGGCGCCTAGGAAGCGAGACATTTCCCTGTGGTACATTTGACTGGGGACACATGGCTGAAGTGACATTCAGCTGCAGAGAAATATGACTGTTTGCAAATTCCCTGTGGGCAAAGAGAAGCATACACTGCCATGCCCACAGCTTTAGTAACCAAATACACAGGGGGAAAACAATGTCCATGGTTCCCAAGGGATCATGAGACAGCAGGCAATATGGCAGGCATCAGCAGCAGGCTGGCCAGAAGGCATGTCAGTGGCAGTAAAAATGCAGTGCACAATGGGCAGTGCCTTTATAAATGGAGTGTGTGGAACACTACCCCCTTCACAGTGTCTAGGGAACATTACCTAAAACACATACTGGAGCATATATGTGGCTACAGTAGCCTGCAGGATTTCCTCCATGCTGTAGCACACTTCTACATGTTGTAGTTATATAAGTATGTACTGTACACTGAGAACAACACTCATTACTTCTTCTGCCGCCATGCATTTGGTTATTAAAGCTGTGAGCATGGCAGTGTTTGCTTCTCTTTACCCACAGAGAATTTGCAAACAGCCATATTTCTTTGTAGCTGAATTTCACTTCAGCCATGTGTCCCCAGTCAAATGTACCACAGGGAAATTACTCGCTGCCTAGGCACCTGAACCCAGTTGAAATACAAATTTGCTGTATCCATGACTGTTTGTAAGTTTCTAAGCCCCCAAGCCTTTCCGTGTTGGAGGGATGCCTTCTAGCTTATCAGTGGAGTGGTAAACATTAGGTAGCTTATCTAAAAAAAAAAAAAAAAAAAAAAAAAAAAAAAACACTTTATGCATTGCTGCTTAGCTAGGGTTAGACTATTCCTGCTCCATAAAGTCTGCTCTTCAATTTTTCCGTTAGACTAGACAGTTTTTTAGTTTTAGCAATCAAATCTGTTTCTTTGAACTCAGCAGTTGTTTAAAACTTGTAAGCACTAAATAAGCTACAAATTACTACACACTCAACTTTCCTCACCTGTCTAGAGAAAACAGATTTTAATACTTAATAAATAAGCACCTATCCAGGCATGTCTAAGGGTCAACTCCCGGTGTTTTCTCCTGTTTACCTGATGAATCTGAGCATCTTGGGGCAATGCAGCAATTCGCTCATGTACACAGACAACCCTCTCCTCCTACCATCCAACACTACAACCTGTGAGAGATGCACTTATATAGCCAAACTGGAAACAAAGCTCTCTTCACCCAAGACTGGACTAGACAGTCAAGAGGAGAAGGTAAACACTTGCACCACACCACACTCATCACATAGTCCCTCAAAACCTACACCACCAAAACACACACATAGAAACACAAAACACACACCTACATTCATGGAGGCTCTAAATAAAAATCTGCCCAAGCAGCAGGGACCTCCAAAGCAGAAATGCAAGCAACCTCAATCCCCCAACTCAACCCAAATGACACATAGCCCACAAACTCAGTGTGCCACTCAACCACAGCCCATAAGGCATAATAACGTACCCAACATTCTAGTCATAGATGACTCTATAATCAGGCACACAAATGTTCCACTCAACAGGCTAAACAAGGAGAATGTTACTGTCAGTTGCCTGTCAGGTGCCAGGATCTGCCACATAATGCACACACTCAGGTCACTCCACAACAAGTACAAATATGACTCTGTAATTTTCCATGTTGGTGTGAATGACCTTAGATGTACCTCCCTGCACTACATGAAAAGAGACATGGAGGGGCTGTCCGATCTTGTAGTCCAGGCAGGTATAACCCTAGCCCTAAGTATTATCCTGCCATCACCCAGACAGATACCGCAGTACAAGGACAAAATGATTGACTTCAACAATTGGCTAAGCTTCTGGTGTCATTCTAAGGGGATCCAGTATCTGTCTGCCTGGGATAACATGAATGGCAGACCACGATGCTTTGCCAAAGATGGCCTGCACCTGTCACCTTTGGAATTCTGGATACTGGCTAAGGCTCTTCCCACCACTATAGTGCCTTTTTTAGGCAATGAAAAATTCACCACTGTAGCAGGTACAAGCAAGCAAAATCTGAGGGTAATGCTACTCAATGCTAGAAATCTAAACCTCAAAATGCACTCACTGAAGACACTCCTTAAAATGGAAAGATCAACATCTGTGCAGTGACAGAGACTTGGTTCAACGCTCCAGAGAGCACCCCTACATTACCAGGCTATAATTCATGCCACAAATACCCCAAAAACGAACCAGCACAAAGGAGAAAAGTGCCTAAATGTTCTTTATTAGTGGCAAATTACATTCCATAAATTGCAAACCGGTTTTGGCTGTATTTTTAGCCTTCTTCAGTGCAAAAGAAAAAATAGTATTAACAGCACATCCTGGTAATTGCTTTTATATCCCATCATTTAAAGGTGTATATACACCAGAAAACATGTATACACCTGTTTGAAAATCAAATGATGTAAACTATAAACTTGTCTTTATGTAAAGAGAATACAGTCAGTTTTGACTAATATACAAGTGCGTAAAATCAGAATTTTCATTTAAGCCAGGTTTGAATAAAGCTCCTAACCTGGTGATCCATGAGGATTCCATATTAATTAGTCTGTCATGCCAGCCTGCTTTAAGGTTTCTATGCATATCAATTTTGTCAATAATGGTAAATTTAAATTGTGCAGCTTGGTGAGTCATGGTGTGTTTATATAAAGCATTAGAAATTTTATGATTTCTAATGGCGCTGAGATTTTCACTTATCCTGTGTCTGAGTGGTCTTGATGTTTGGCCTACATAAAAGGAGGAACATGTACAAGTGACCAGATAAATCACCCAATCCATGCTACAGTTACCAAAAATTCTTATCTGGTATACCTTAGAGGTATTACCAGTAGAAAATTCTTTGGTCTTGAAAATGTATCTGCAAGCACTACAATGACCACATGGAAAACATCCTACCAAAGGATCACCAAATAGCCACACCTTTTGGCCACCTAACCTGGACCGAAACACTAAAGGTGGAGGCGTGTCCATATTCATTAAGGATATCCACACCTCCAGGCTAGTTGCTCAGCATAATACATCCAAGATTATCCAAGTGCAACTAACTCTGGGCAAGACCGCAATCCAAATTGTAGCTTGCTATAGATCCCCCACCATGCCCCAGGATTCCCAATCCTCATTTCTTGATACATTGGAAAATATTAGGGTACAACCTAATACCGATGAGTGATTTCAACTACCACACCATTAACTGGGAAAACTACTCATGTACTAACACTTTTGCTCACTGTTTTCTGGAATTCATAAATTCCAACACCTTGGATTAACTTATCCACACCCCCACCAGGGGCGGCAATATCTTAGACCTGGTTATTAACAACATGGGCAACCGGTGATCCACACCAGAGGTCAACTCCTCGTTGGTCAGATCCGACCACAAGCTAATCATCCTAGACATCCACATCCCGCCCCCACCCCCCATTAGGGAAACCACTGTAAAAAATTTCTCCAAAGCCAATTTCACACTTCTTAAGACAGAAGTGGCAAACTTCACAACACCCATACAGATGGACAATAGAGGTACGACTGCTGAATCCTACACAAATGCACTTTATAAGCACTTACACGAGTGCATGGATCGTGCAATCCATAACAGAACCAAGATGCTATCCTCCAAAAAAAGGAAGTCAATCTGGTGGTCCCCTATCATAAACAAACTCTACAACAGAAGAAAGAAACTGTTGCAAAAAAGAGTAAAATCCCATGATTGGAGGAACTCCCTGGTCAGCCTCAGTAAGAAGCTGAGATCCCTCATAAAATCCTCCAAAGGTAGTTACGAAAACAAAATCATCACGGATTCTAAAGACAACCACAAAGCATTCTATAGCTATGTCAAGAATCGCAATGACAAGACTCAGATCTTCTCTGAGTTACAGCAGAACGGCACTAAATATACATAACCAACTGATATTGCCAACATCCTGGCAGATAGGTTCTGTGCTAATTTTACCCCCATCTCATCCCCTAAAGGGCCCATCTCTATACCGGAAGAATGCAAAGTTCCTATAGTCATGGCTGCACAGGTAAATACCACACTCTCCAAAGCCAAGAACACAGCATCCATGGGACCTGACAACATCCCTGGCTGCATTCTACACGAACTACAGAACGAACTGGCAGCCCACATAAGTACCATGTTCAATTATAGCCTCACCTCAACCTTTGTGCCCACTGAATGGCACACAGTGACAGTTATCCCACTCCACAAAGGGGAAGCCACCATGGACCCCAGTAACTACTGCCCCATTAGCCTGATGAGCCTGGTCTTCAAGGCTATGGAACATATCATCATGGAACTTATAAACAATGACATTGGTAATCTCCAAACTCTGGACCCCACCCAGTTCGGGTTTGTAAAAAAGCAGATCACATCTCCTAAACCTGATAGACTTCCTTGAAGCCATCACCAAAGCTGTAGAAGAGGGTAAGGTGGTTCACACAGCCTATCTAGATCTCGCCAAGACTTTCAACACCATCCCCCACTATGGAATCATAGATAAACTTACTAAACTAGGTATAAATCCCTATGTCACAAAATGAGTTGCCAATTGGCTCAGTGACAGAACCCACACTGTGAACGTAGCAAACTCCAAATCCCACTTCAGACCAATGACAAGTGGAGTACCACAGGGTTCAGTCCTGGGTCCTCTCCTGTTTGGTATCTACTTCTCTGAAGTACAGGCTAACACAGAAGGTCTGTGGCTAATAAAGTTCACAGATGACTGCAAACTAGGAGCGATAATCAAAACTCCTAACGATGTGGACATCCTACAAAAGGGCCTCACTGAGACAGATGCCTGGTGTCAAAGCCATGGTCTTAAGCTAAATGCCAAAAAGTGCATTGTCATCCCTTTTTGTAAAAAACTCTGTACCCATGAACTACCACATAGACGGTAGTCTACTTAACACTGAAAGTGAGATAAGAGACCTTGGAACACATCGCCACAGTAGTCAGGAAATCCTTCTACGTGGCACACCTCATCACAAAAGGTTTCTCATCCAGGAAAAAAGAGGTCATTGTTCCCCTCTACTCGTCACTCATTAGACCCATTTTAGAATACAGCGCCTCTTTTGGTATGTACCTCACAGGACATCTACAACAACTGGAAAGGCCACAGAAATACCTCATAAAGAGGATTACTGGCCTCAAACAGATGCCCTACATAGACCATCTCAAAAAACTCCAGCTTTAGTCTGTCACATATCACCTATTCAGAGGTGATCACTGCCTAACATACAAAGCTATGTCAAACCCACAGCTGTTGGACATGCTCCACTTAAAGAAATCCCAATCCCTCCGAGCTGCACACTCTAAGGACCTAAACCTTATCACCAAACTAAACAGAACATGCTGGAGGGATAGATTCCTGTCCCAGAGACTTCCCATACTCTGGAACAAACTACCTATCAAACAAAGCTCCTCATTAGCACTCTTCAAGAAAAATCTTGATGATTGGATGGGAGATAGGAAATTCACCCCAGGGATCACTTCTGTGGCTCTGCTCGACAGGGGCACAGGAAAATAATTTTCTTGGGTGGCAAAAGCCAGGGTACCTTTTTGGCTAGGCTTATATAGGCCCTAGGGCCAATAGCCTAGTATCTACCTATGAACCTATTTACTTGTATCAATTCTTAACCAATGTTTTTATACTATATCTAATTTGCTATAATTATTTAAACTGCAGATGTTTTTGTTTTATTTTTGAAGATTGTAAAATTATTGCTCTTAAAATATTTTGTAATAATTTGGAGCTTTTCTAAAGGGGTGTCTGCTGAAAATGGACTTCTACCCAGTCAGACTTTCCTGGTAATCAAATATCAATAAATAACACAAATAAATAAATAAATAAAGAACCATCTCAGCCTAAATAAGTACTAAGGGTATCATGTTATGAATACAATAGCTCTAAAACTATTGTGTCAGAAAAACACAGTTGTAGCGTCAGGACAGAAGTAAAGGCTTTAGATCAGCCTGTTGAATCAGTATCACATTAATCAACAAGTCAGGTTTACTGCTGTCAGTTATTGCACTCAATGACAGTTGTTAATTGATAGCAGTAAACCTGCCATGCTTCAGCTAGCAATTTCAAAGTATTTGTGCTGTCATTGCCTAAGTGATAAATCATACTTACTTTTGGAAAATCTATATAAAACTTGCTACTGATGTTGAATCAGTGTGTTGTGCTTGCAGATATGTACAACACACAAAAAAATCACAAGAATAATGTTCTGAATAACTCAAAAGATCTTTAGAGAGAAGAGTAAAAAGTAGCTAGCACACAAAACAGAATTGGCAAAAGGAACCAAAAAGATTACACTTTACAAGGTTAGCACAAAGGAAAGCTAAATCATATATTAGAATACTTGCAACACATTAGACAAAGTAAAGTGATTTGCTATATCAGATAACTGCACCTACATTGCCATGGCTGTAGATAGCTGTAGAGTTTAGCAAGGAAATGATAATAAACACTGAATAATCCAAAATCAAAAATGAAATTCAAGGATAAAGTTAGATAGGAAAAGTTGGGTGACTGAAGAGAGAAGGCAGTGATCTCAGCCTTTATCTCTAGTAGTAGTCCAGTAGGTTTCAGCCCCCAAAAAACATGTTGTGTATGTTTTTAGAACAGAAATTTTCTTGATGTGAGAGGAGAGAATTATAAACTATAAGTGCAATAAGTGAATGTATTTTAGAAGAAAGTATTGTGGAGTGATGCTAATGAAGACCACAGAGCAGGAATGTTTGTTATGATGTCACAATATGGAATGAGGCTAACTAATGCATTAATCTGTTCACATGTTTTGTAAACAAGCAACCACAGCCTGGTATAGCAATTGATGAGAGAAAGACAAAGGAGTGATATTTAGAGAAATGCCATGCGTCATTAAGCAGCTTTTAGTCTGGAGCACAGAAGGAACTTTATAGCTACACTTTAAATATTTTGTCTCAATAAAATTACAATTATCCTCTTTTGGTTATTTCACTTAATTATTGCATAGTAAATATTTTAAGGGTGACACACTGGTGCAGTTTATAGCATTGTCACCTCACAGCAAGAGGCTCTCTGCTTTAATTTCTAGGTGGGGGTGCCTTCTGTGTGCAGTCTGAATGGCTTCCTTGTATTCACATTCATTTTCTCTTGTTCACTGGTTTCTGACTACATCCCAATTACATGTGGTATGTGGACTGATAGAGCTAAACTGTCTGTAGAGGTGTATGTGTTTTGTGTGTGTGTTTGTGTGTGTGTGTGCGTGTGTGTGCGTGTGTGTGCATGTGTGTGCATGTGCGTGCGTGTGTGTGTGTGTGTGTGTGTGTGCGTGCATGCATGTGCGTGTGTGTGTGTGTGTGTGTGTGTGTGTGTGTGTGTGTGTGTGTGTGTGTGTGTGTGTGTGTAAGAGAGAGAGAGGCAGACAGACAGAGATTAAAAAAAGTCATAGCAATCTTCTTCCATTCTTTACTTGCCTTACAAGCTCTATAGATGTCACTAGTTATTCATTGGGACATTCTAGGTGTCATATGTGATTTGTAAGCATGGATGGAAAACATACAAAATATTGTAGCCTTTAAGTATGTTAACTATTGGGTATTATGTATAAAGTACTCATTAATCTCGGTGAAATTAACAAAAACCTGCTTGTTCTGTTTCTGTACATTTCCTCTTCTTTTTACATTCTTTTTGGTCAGTTCCCCACTTGCTATCAAACCCTGATCCATGGATACTCCACATACCTGCAAGAGTCATACAACCCATTTCTCCCTGGAGTGAGACTTCTATTTTTATTCACAATCTTCTCTTCTGATGCCTGAAGCATCTAAAGGGCTGGGCTGCAATAAGCCTTATGATGTACACACATGCTTCCATGAATATGTAACCAAATGTCCCCACCCCTCCTTGTAGGTGGCACTTTTGTGTGTTTCTCAGTTTTCACTAGGGATTCTGCCTTGGAGAGTAAAGCTAGGCACACATGCCCCCATCTGCTCTACCTGAAGACATGTGAGCAAGCTAAGCCACATCATTCTGCTTCTGCTCTGTACCAGCTTCAACAGGTGCCCTAACTGCTACCAAACTTAAGTCACCTGTGTCATAGCCAGTGATTTATCCCAAAATACCAATGGAGTTGATGTCATGCTAATTAATTACTACAATCATACTTAGAAACTTCATTTCATAATTACATAGTAAAGCAGTTCAAAATGTTGAATAGTTTGTAAGGATCATCACTGCATTTTGCTACTAAGGCATATTCAGCATATCTCTAAACCTCATAGCTTAAGAAACCTGGACAAAGCTATAAATAATAGGGGGGTCAAAGGTCCAAAAATAGGGACATTTTTTAAATATTATTTTTATAAACTTAGAAAGTTGTTAGAGTAACACGTTTTACATTAGCATGAATTTTCTGAAGGGCATGGAGTCTGAAACTCAAATGTTTGTCATGATTTTCTATGTTCAATCCTCAATGATTTGTCAGAAAACCAACATTTGTATGAGAGACACACCAAAAATATGAGACAAAAATCTGCACATTCTGCAAAAAGTTGAACAGTCAAGAGGTATGATACTGAGTGGCTCACTGTAACTTAGTGCTACTGTACTCTGAAGGTTGAAATGGCACGAATGCATGATTGACTGAAGTATGTGACCACAATATCTTGATCCGAGATCCAGAGCCATCTAATTTGAATTATTCATAGTTATTATGACCAACAGCACGAAAACTAAAGACTTAAAATAAAGTGATGGCTGAGTGAAAATTAACCATTTAGTAAGGTCTCAGGTAGGCATTTGTCATGGGATGTAGGAGATGTGGCATTTGCCAGTGCTTCAATAGTAGCTCTAACAGGACATATGCAGGCTTAAAAATAAACTAGAGCAACATCAAGAATACATATTTACTGTAGACTATCTGATGAGTTGGGATACTCCCAGTATATACAATAAAGATGATAAACAAAGTAAAAACAGAAACACGGAATGACCAAACAAAAACTGACCAGAATATAACCAGGAAAATATTTAATGTAAAAAATTATAAATAAATAAGTACTTTCATCTGAAAATCGTAATAACAATAATAACACGAACTTCATCAGATACTCTAATTGCTCTGTCATCCGTTTAAATAGTAAACCCTATACAATTACTTAACAAATCAATGTCATTGTTCAATTAAAAAACAATTAAATGAATAAGTAAACAACAAGTAGTTAAATTCAGTTAAGTATTAGCTTCATATATGTCACCCTTCACTTAATAACCAACTGCAGTAAGCGCATTGTTCTTACTACAAAATTATGATAAAAACAAAAAATACATTTAGTAAGCCATAAAGATAAAAACACTCCATATAAAAATATAAAACAAATAATTTATCTGTTGAGTGCTCTCAACCTCAATAAACAGATTTATAGAAGAATATTCATTCAAGCCTGGCCATATGCAGGCATTTAATTACAGTTGCCACAGCATCTCTTTTTTCTCCGGATACAACCCCCGTGGGCCACCCCTTGGATTTACGTTAATTCCATCAAGTGGCCATATATTTAAACATATGGTTAGGGTAACCTAAAATGTGCCTAGCCAAAGCATTAGAATCTTTCTTTTTCCTAATGCTATACTTGTGTTCATAGATCCTGTCTCTAAACCTCCATTCCATTTTCCTCACATAGAAGCAGGAACATTCCTGACACAAAGCTAAATATACTACATTTTGAGTCACAGTTAAACTCATTATTCAAATTATATTTAATGTCACATATTTAAAAACTGTCACCTATATTAATTTTATTGCAGTATGGACATCTGCCACATTTGGTCATTATTCTCTTTATGTGTTTTTTGTCCATGCTGTTAACTCTCTCTAACATACTCTTAAAATTCAACCCTTTCTGTAAAACAACATGTGGGGTATTCCCTACTTTTTCTCTAATATTTTTATCATTCATCATGATGGTCCAATTCTTTGTAACAATCCATCTTACTAATCTATGATTGCTACTAAAAGTAGTGATAAACGCTAATGCATAACCAAGATTAGTTGGAATACAATTGACTTCCTGTGTGTTCTCATCTAAACTAACCGTCCTAACCATATCCGTACCCTTATTCAGAATTGGTAAAATATACCACTCTTTCTCTTATTAGTTACTTCTGTAACAAGATTTTGTAACAAATTAAAAGGGTACCCTCTTCTCATAAACACAGAAATTCAATTTTCACATTCATTAGTAAAATCATCCTCCAGTGAAACCATTCTAGCTGCCCTGACTAGTTGTTCTTTTATGACAGACCTTTTTTAGTAACGAGGATGGGAGCTTGTGTAATGCAAGAATGTATTTGAGTAAGTTGGTTTCCGATAAATAGTTGAAATATACCTGTTGATTCTATCCTTCCTCAAATAAGCATCCAAATAAGCCAGTTGTTCACTACTATATGTGTGACTAAACTTAAAAACATCTGTAGTATTATTAATGTATGATATAAAAGTATTTAACTTGTCCTCAGTGCCATCCCAGATGATAAATATATCATCCAGGTAATGAGTATACAGTCTCAAGTTAACTCCATGGTCACTTGATAACACATATTGGTGCTCCCAAGGGGCCATCACTATGTTGGCAAAATTAATTCTTACAAAGAATTGGACCATCATAATGAACGATAAAAATATTAGAGAAAAAGTAGGGAGTACCCCAAATATTGTTTTTTGGAAAGAGTTGAATATTAACAGTATATTAGAGAGAGTTAACACCGTGGTCAAAAAACACATAAAGAGAATGACCAAATGTGGTTGATGTCATTACTGTAATAAGATTAATATAGGTGACAGTTTTTCAGTATGTGACATTAAATATAGTTTGACTAATAAGTTTAATTGTGACTCAAAAAATGTAGTATATTTAGCTTCGTGTCAGGAATATCCCTGTTTCTATGTGAGGAAAATGGAATGGAGGTTTAGAGACAGGGTCTATGAACACGAGTATAGCATTAGGAAAAAGAAAGATTCTAATGCTTTGGCTAAGCATATTTTAGATTACCCTGACCCTATGTTTAAATATGTGGCCATTGATAGAATTAATGTAAATCCAAGGGGTGGCCCATGGGGTTTGTATCTGGAGAAAAAAGAGTTGCCATGGCAACAGAAATTAAATGCCTGCATATGGCCAGGCTTGAATGAATATTGTTCTATATACTGTTTATTGAGGTTGACAGCACTCAATAGATAAATTATTTGTTTTACATTTTATATGGAGTGTTTTTATCTTTATGGCTTACTAAATATATTTTTTGTTTTTATCATACTTTTGTAGAAAGAACAATGCTTTTACTGACGTTAGTTATTAAGTGAAGGGAGACATATATGACGCTAATGCTTAACTGAATTTAACTGCTTGTTGTTTACTTATTAATTTAATTGTTTGTTTAATTGAATAATAACATTGATGTGTTAGGTAATTGTATGGGCTTTACTATTTAAATGGATGACAGAGCAATTAGAGTATCTAATGAAGTCTGTGTTATTATTGTTATTATGATTTTCGGATGAAAGTGCTTATCTATTTGTAATTTTTTTATTAAATATTTTCCTGGTTATACTCTGGTCAGTTTTCGTTCGGTCATTCCATGTTTCTGTTTTGAGTTGGTTTACTCTGGTTGAGTTCTTTCTCTGTATCATGACAACATACCTTCTAGAAGCTGACTCCTATGGCAATGTTACAGCATTGACTTACTTCTGTTTAACAGTGACCTTGGTTGCAGTCTGTGGTCTTCACTTTATACTGAGCCTGTTTTGCAGAAACTAACATAAAATAGTAAACCGTATTTATAGCTAGAGTATACACCTCTCTCTGTTTTCTGTTACTGTCCACATCTGTCCATCCATGTGCCTGTATGTATTTCTGCAAATCTACACAGAGCCCCTACATAATCTTTCTCATTATTGCTACAGGTTGTCCAACATTCCATGTACAGTTCTTTCTCTTAGTCTTCCTTCCTAAAGGCTGTCCACATTGCACCCACAATTCCTTCTGCTACTTTTCACTTCTGACACATTGTTGCCACAGTCTGAATTATTTTTAATGGAGTATGAGATGAACTGTTTTACTGAATGGCATATGTACTATGCTCTGTAGTTCTTAAATATAAACTGGATTGTTAATACAAGTGTAGTTTAGATGTATTACATGTATAAAATATTTGTTACAAATGTCACTTCTGCAGTTTGTACAGCACACACACACACACACACACACACACACACACACACACACACACACACACACACACACACACACACACACACACACACAAATATTCTGGCCCAAGTCACTTATTAGACAGATCTAGGCCTTAAGCACCAACCAACTATGTCTATCAAAAATACACACAAAAATGCCATTGACATTTAAGATGAGTTTGGAGTTAAAGTCCATTCCTGCTGATGCTTGTATCCACCCCACAGCAGTGGAGCCTTAACATCCACATGTTTCTTGCATAGTGAAGGTTGCCCTACAACCCACTAAGATGCTGTTATACTTGTGCAGTATTCCTCATTATGTCAGAGAACAGTTAATTCCACAACACGTCAGACCATACTGAAGAAATTACATTCAGTGCCCTGAAAGCTTATGATTGAAAGATACCCTTTTAACATGATCAGGCTACTAAAAATGATGAATAATCAGGAAGGCTTTGGACATACTGATTCCCAATAGAACTGGCCATGCCCACTGACTGGTCATTGTCTGATCTTCCAGATGCAAGTTACAAATAGGATGCAGAATGGCTTGGCCATCCCTGTGAAGGTCCACAATGTTGTGGTCCATTTGGATGAGATGACTTTGCTTAAAGGGCAATACACCCTTTGGGGATAGCTTTTCAGTACACTCAGTATCACTGCCCTGTGTGTTTATACAATAAAATATTGTTGGTTCATCCACACTGACTGCTCCATTCTTAATACTATAAGCCATCCAATGTACTAAAAAATCACCTATTGTGTTTTTATATTGGGTATACGTTGGTGTGTACATTCATAAAACACTGATATGCGTTGCACAGATGTTCATTCACTGTCTTCAATATGTTACATTATCCAATGCACTGAGAACTTGCATGGTATAACATGTTCTGCAAACCTGCTGTTAGATGCTTACTCTGTATAAATGCCTTTATGCAATACCTAACTTGATCATGAATTCCAAAGATAATGCTTAACAACTGTGTCAGTAGTTTAGAGAACAGTGATCCCTACAAAAGTTCAAGCAAGACTGCTTATAACAGGGCTGTGCATGTTAACATTTCCTTTATGGTCTAGTAAATTATTAAAATCATATTTTCTTTCTGAAAGATTAAGACTCTCTCAGGCTTGGAATATGTAAACACCAGTACTACCAGCTGTACACTTTTACTTAAAATAAATCATTTGTTGCAACTTTTCATTTTATTTCATTTGTTTACCTTTATACTAATTTATTACTAGTTTTACATTTTTATTTAACAAAGCTAGTCACATAAACAATCACAATAATACAGCAGTGAAAGAAATGAGGAGACAATAAAATGGAATTTCTGTATTAATTTATGCATTTATTTATTTATTTACATAGTGTTGTTTATCAGAGACATATGATAACTGAATATTTGTTGTAGATTTCAGTGTACTTTGTTCATATATCAAGCCTTAGAGGCTTTATGTATCATAAAAAGGTGACATTAGTGATTTGGTAGAGTATAAAGAAATATCATTGGCAATATGATATGGATGCTTATACACAGACAATATTAAATTAAAGAGTTTTCTTAAACCTTAATTTTCATTAGCAAGTTTTAGGCTTTGATTATGCATTGGTGATTATACAAGTTTAATGAACACTTTTGAGAAATGAACCTGTATGAATTGTATAAACATCATTGCAGATGTTTGAGAAATGAACATGTATGAACGGCATACACGTCATTGCCAATGTTACAAGTACAATATTATTTTAAGATCCTAATGGCAAGTGTCACATGGCATTACGAATGTATATAATACATTTCCTACTTCAAAAAGGAAGATTCGTCAAATGATTTTGCACTGGGTGTGTTTAATCTGATATAGTCAAATGTTCATAAAAGCTTGTTTAACTGTTCTATCCTTTCAATAAAACATTTTTTTCATAGTAATATAATTAAACATTCAGGTTTTATTCGCCTAGTTTTTGTTTTACTTTTTATGTAAATTTATTGGCTTGGCAGATATTGTTAGATAGCTTTTTTTTTATTCATCCAGTACTCTCTGCCTTTGCAAATCTAGTGAGTTTTTAATTTTTCATTTCAAATCAGTCCCTCAGGAGAAAAAGTCCTTCGGCTATACTGAGTCAGTAGAACTTTTGATATTTAATAATATTTGGAGCAATTGTACACCGAGTCTGTAATTAGCATCTCTGCAGTGATGACTGCACCGTTCATCACTAGTTCAAGTATTCTTATTGCTAAATTGATAAGTCCTACCTACCATTCAATTAAGTATGAAAAATCATATTTTAGAAGGTATAAGTCCATTAAATAAATCTGCAGGTGAGACAGAGTGATACATTATGTACAATAGAAGAAGTTCATAGGTTCATAGGTTCATAGGTTCATACTAGGCTATCTGCCCAAGGGCATTTATAAGCCTAGCCCATAGTTATGTGGCTTTCGCCACCCCTTTAGTTTGAATAAAAACTATGCCTATCATTTTTCTGTGCCTCTGTCAAGCAGTGACACTGAAGTAATCCCTGGGGTATATCTGCGATCTCCCATCCATTGGTCAAGATTCCTCTTGAACAAGGCCAGCGAGGTGCTCTGCCTCACATGTACCGGGATTTTGTTCCACAGCATAGGGAGTCTCTGGGTGATGAATCTGTCCCTCCAGCACGTTCTATTTATAACCGTGTCAAGGTTTAAGTCTCCGCCCTTGTGGTTCTGAGGGATCTAGATTTTTGAGGTGAAGCATATTCATCAAATCTGGGTTTGACATGGCCTTATATGTCAGGCACAGGTCACCTCTGAGCAAGCGGTATGAGACTGAATAAAGCTGGAGTTCTTTCAGTCGGGCAGCATAAGACATATTTTGAGACCCTTTATCCTTTTGGTGAGGAACTTTTGGGGCCTTTCAAGCTGCATCAGGTGTCTGGTCAGATACATTCGAACGGGCATTGTACTCAATCATAGGTCTAATGAGTGATGAGTACAGGGGACGATGACCTCCCTTGATCTAGATGTGAATCCCTTCATGATCAGGTGGGCGATATAGAAGGTTTTCCTAACTACTTTAGCAACATGAGTGTCAAACGAACACTACTGTCAACTTGGGTCCCCAGATCCCTGATGACTTTTTCTGTGCTCAGTGGATTGTCACCTATATGGTAGCTAGGGGTAACCTTGTTTTTCCCGAAGGGTATGACTATGCATTTTTGGCGTTTAACTTCAGGCCATGGCTCTGGCACCAGTTATCCGTTTCTGTGAGGCCCTTCTGGAGGATATCTGTGTCAGATGTGTTTTCGACTATGGCGCCCAGTTTGCAGTCATCTGCAAACTTTGTCAGCCATAACCCTCCTGTGTTTGCTTGTACTTCAGAAAAGTAGATGCCGAACAAGAGTGGACCCAGGACTGAGCCCTGTGGGACACCACTTGTGACAGGCTTTGAGTCTGACATGGCTCCAGCAACTCTGACCCTGTGGGTTCTGTCGCTTAGCCAGTTTGCAACCCATCTTGTGATGTATGGGTTTACATTCAAGCTGATGAGTTTTTCGATGATACCTGAGTGGGGTATTGTGTCGAAGGCCTTTGCCAGGTCGAGGTAGGCTGTATGGACTGCCTTTCCCTCATCAATGGCCTTGGTGACTGTCTCGAAAAAGTCAACCAAGTTTAAGAGGCAGGATCTGCCTTTGACAAAGCCAAACTGGGTTGGATCCAAAGTCTGCAAGTTCCCTATGTCTTTATTTATGAGTTCCATTATGATCCTCTCCATGGCTTTGCAGATAAGGCTTGTCAAGCTAATGGGACGGTAATTTCCAGGGTCTGTGGAGGCACCGCCCTTATGAAGTAGAATCAATACACTTGTTAAAGTGCAACAGTCTCCTTGCCCAAGGACATTGCTTCCATTCCAGGCACTATATCTTCATATGCATTCACCTTGGCACTCCCAGAGGTGTCACTTAAAACAGTTTGCAAAAAAAAAATGTGCTACATGATGCAATTATGTGTAAAAGCAGTGGGTAGTAATGCAAACTGTATTAAAGTAAGGCATTGTGATATTAAACTATTTATGGTAGGCAGACAGAATGATGTAAGAATTATACCAGCTTTTAAAATGGATGCCCTATGATATATTTATGCTGGTAATGATCATCTGAAATCTTGAAAGTATAGTTTATTCTCATATCACTCCCCAAAAAGGTCAAAGATAGAATGCAGTTGCAGTTTCCTACAGTTATTGGTGCATTAAACACAATGGCTTCTCTCCACAGTTTTATCCCATCTATAATATATAGGATTATGATCGGGTCTCTGAACTTAACCTGTGCATTATATGTTTGAGACACGGGTGACAAGAAAATGAGACCGAAGCTTGACAGGTGAATCTTGGCATCCATGTTGCGAACACATAATATAGGGCTACAGTTGGAGATCCAGTCGTAATTCTTTGTTGTGCATGGAGCTTTATGTGCAGAAAAAAATGGAAAGCATTTTGCTGGCTTTGAAAGCTGGTAAAGGAGTTGGCAAGTGCTGTCAAACAGACAGCAGGAGACATTTTTACATATTCTGCATGTAAGGGAAGCAGTTCTGTTTTGACTGATTGTAATCCTCTTAGACAGCAGGCAGAAATTTAGCTGAAATGAAGCTGCTTCATGTTCTGAAGCTGAAGTTTGTTGGTTGGAACTGTCAACTATTAGTGCCCAGCCCAAGATCGGATCTTAACAGTGCATTGGAGGTGCTAAACAATTGTTAAGAACCCATTTAAGCATTGTTATGATCAGATTTCATACTAGATTAGTACTAAACTAGGTAGCCTTTGAACTGATACTGGAGCATAATGACAGTGCTTCATGTACTACACTGATATCCTGTTCTCAGTACATTTAATTTACAAGGAAACAGATAAGTATTAAACAGTATCAATGTATAAATGGTTATGTATATGTATATTTATGTCAAAGGCAGAGGGTGATCCTAATGGATCATTTTCAGCCTTATCTCTGAAGCACTGTCTGGTTAAATGTCTTCCCCGTAGTCATCCTAGGCAAATGGGTACTGAAGGAATCAAGCCCTGGACTACAGAATGCACCTCATTAACAGTTACTGCAAAACATATTTCATTCAGTAATTAACAAAAGGTAAAGCATGTCTCTTTTGATAAGTAAGTGAATGCATACAAGTTTCACTATTTAGATGTGCAGCAGAAAATAAAGAGAATATAAAATTCTAGTTATGAATGAGTGAAAAGGAAAAATGGGGAATAAAATTAAAGGTAGCTGTTCTGATTTTAGATGCTCGTTTTGCCAGTGTTACTGCATGATGCTGCCTGAGCATTGCGATGCGAGGTACGTGAAGAATATACAGTGAATTACCTGACTTGGCAAGGGGCCCTGCATGAGAAGAAATTAGAACAGCCACCTCTAGGGGTTGGTAGTTATTCTGAGAAACTTAATTTGAACTGTTATTCTGGGCCTGCCAAAGGGAAGGTCAGACAGGGACTTTTCTTTTTAACAATGTAATGCTTTTTTAACCCTTCAAAGATGTATCTTCATAAATGAATCTATCCTTGCACACAGTGGCAAGCTAAATGAAAAAGCATCTCCAAATATATGTTCAAACTGAACATATCTCTAGAAGCCAGATTTTTTTTAGTCACATTGAAACAGCGTGGGAGAAACTGTGACATATTCATTGATGGTTGAGGCAGTTCTCTTAAAATATATGGCCTAATACATTATGTAGACCTGGTAATATGAAATGAATTTATATTCAAAGTGTTGAATGCTCACTAAGTTCATATAGTGATAGGGCTACATGCTTTGTAAGCTCCTCATGATTAAAACTGCAAATTGGTCATTTGTGTTGGCTTCTCTGTCAGGCACCAACCCATGACTGAAGTATTCACTGTTTATATTCTTTTGACATATGTCTCCATTGGCAAAAGCAGATTTATATCCTCCTCTATCCCCCAAACAAATCTATTGTGAATCAGCTTTTTTAGTGGTTTCCTTCTAAGGTACAAACCCAGGAATGAAGGAGCAGCAGAGTTTCTTAAAAACTATACCGCATTGGTGTAAGGAATGTTGCTGCCTCCTCCTACTTCAAAACAAATTTCTTAATGTCTTTCTGTTCTCATTAGCTTCCTTATAAGAGCCCAACCTAGGAAGAAAAGAGATACTTTACTGGACACTTCTATCATCCTACAAAAAAAAATCTATTGCGTTCGTGAATTAATAAGTTCATAGATTCACAGACAAATGCTAGTCAATCAGTCTGCCTGCCATTACAAGCCCAGCCAGAAAACCCATTTCAAAATTTCTATCTACCCTCCACGAAGGTAAGACAAGACAGAATTGGGGAGGATTTGGAGGCTTCCCATCCAGTTATCTAAGTTTACTTTGGAAGTGGCAAGGGTGATACACTGTTTGAAATGCAGTGGATGTTTGTTCCAGATGTGAAATATACTTTTAGATATGAATCTATCATGTCAGCTTATTTTATTTATCTGTTAATGAAGGTTTAATTCCTTTAACTGGGTATTTGAGGTACAATTTGTCCTGCAAAAGAAGAGGAGATCAAATTGGATTGGATCTTTTATGCCTCAAAAGGCTAGCCACCCATCTCCATGGAGGAGTCTATAAAAGACTGAGTACGGAGAGAGGGGTTCCAGTCTGTCCTGATAGTTAAGATGTTTGAGGACACTGGAGGTATGTTTAGGCAAATAAATGTCAAAAGGTGCAGTATATTTATTAATGGGCCTGATGAGAATGGGAATTAAGACTTCTTTGACTCTAATAGAGAGAGAAGCATCTGGAAATTAGATAGGCCAGACAGAAGACTTTCTGAAGGAATGTGGAGAATTGATGGTGAAATGATAAGGGCTTATCTACTAGAGTGCCAAGATCCCTTGCCCTATATGGTATGTGAAAATGTTTTATTTACCAAAATGAACTATGCTACATTTCTTCACATTTAATTTGAAATCATTGTCCTTGCACCAATTTTTAACATGGTCTAACTCACATTGGAGCAATTGTAAGTCAGTAGAAGAGCTAATAATAGTATACAGTCACCTGTAAACTTAGATAGGCAAAGGCCAGGAGTGTTGACCTAGAGGTCTGACAAATGGATATGGAATAATAGGGCTCTGTATTATGTGATCGAAGAATCTCTTCTTTGAACACATAATAATCAACACATATACAGCGAACGTTATAAACAGCGAACGGCCACATCCTTGAATTTGTTCCGCAGGAAAAAAATTCACGTGGCTGTAAAATAAAAAACAAACTTTAAAACACTAATCAAGTGGAGGATTTTGTCCTCCACACCCTTCAATTAAATATACCAGCTCTGAGATCGCTCTACATTGAAGAAAAGGGCGATTCCTGATAACAGCCAAATTATTTTTTTCCAGAGGAACAAATTTAAGGACGTGGCCATTCGCTGTTTACAGCATTTGGTGTATATGTGTTGATTATTATGTGTTCAAAGAAGAAATTCTTTGATCACATAATATAGACCCAATAAGAGAAGGCCAAAGACTGAGCCTTGTGGTGCATCACTGGTAAAGATATTGCTTTTAGAAGTTCCACTTGCGAATCTAACCACATGATCTCTGTTAACAACCAGTTAGCTATCCAACTAACAACATATCTTACATTCAGATTTACATGCTTGTCAATAATACCTTCATGAGGAACAGTGCAAAGGCCTTGGTCAGGTTTAGATAGGTTGCACATGCTGCATAACCACTATCCACTGCTTTAGTTATTTTTTCAAAGAAATTAATCAGGTTAAAAAGGCAACACCTTACTTTGACAAAGCTGAATTGATGACAATCCAAAGTTAAGAGATTCTCAATGTCCTAATTAATGAGTTCTGAGATAATGCATAGCTTTACATATGAGGCTAATGAGACTAATATATCTGTTTCCCAGGCTTCAGGGATGTAGCCATTGGACAGGCTTATATTAAAGAGATTAAGTAGAGGTTCAAATAGGGCATATTCAGCATGGATAATTAGGCAGCCTAGTATATTGTCTGAGCCCATGCATGAGTTGTTCTTAGAGCAACTTTTCCATGGTAATTAAAGAGAGTGGTTGAGATTGTGGAAACTGTGGAATAGCTATAACTGTGGGTGATGTAAAATTTGCACTGAATTTATCAGCTAGAATATTAGCAATTTCTCTTGGGTCAGAGCTTGTAGTATTATATTGGAATAGCTCCAAACACTGTTAGGTATTAGTTCTTAACTTCCTGAAATAGTTAAAGAAAGTTTTCTAGTTATTATTCGTTTTAGTGTCTATTCTATGTTCATACTTAGCTTCGAGCTTCCTAATGGTTCCCTTAAGCTCTGTCTTGGTTTGCGTAACTGTGCTCTTAAGACAGGTAGAATTAGACCTCTAACAAGCAAACAAGCACTAAGCAATTTCTTTTTTTTGTTATATATTTTATATATATATATATATATATATATATATATATATATATATATATATGTATATATGGATATTACAACATAGATAGGGACTGGCTTATCAATATAGCTATATAATTGGAAGTAGAAATCAGGGGCAGTAGCTTCAGCAATTGGATCCAGTAAAGTAGGATTACAGCAGATTTTACTTAGGTCATCAAGTAACTGAAGAAGGTTTGTTTTTGAGAAGTCCCTAAACACAGACATATTTACAGGGGAAATACAATGAGGTCTAAGGAAAATGTCATTTATTTAAGATCTGATTTATCAAGATAAGATGATACCTCTGAAGATGTGCAAATTGTGGTCATTTTTGTGAGGACTTGATCAAGGGCATTAGGCTCTATAGTGGGATGGCAAACTATTTGTAAGAGTGCGTTAACACTTATAATGTCAAGGAACCATTAGTATGCTGTCCATTTGAAGTATAAATCAGCCAGTTTATTGGTGGCTAATTGGAGTACACTAGTAGAAATGTATTTGGTTTAAAGGGGATTTTAGCTGTGTTAAGATAGTTATCATGCTCAGAAGGGGACAGTGAGTGTGTTGTATAAATAACTATTAAAGAGTAATTGGGCTTGTTTGCAGTGTTTTGGGCATCTAGGAGGTCACATACGATGTTCTGTGTAATCTCTTGTGAGGTGATGATTTCCCTGACAAATACCAATACTCTCCTTCACTAGATCTGAAGACATGATAAGCACCCAGGAATAGTGAAAGTACTTTATTTGCTTTGAAACCATGTCTCTGTAACTTCATGTTTTAATTTCTTCAAGTATTTTGGGTTTCTAATACCATGACGGGAATGGACCCCATTCCTAAGTCAAAGTACGATTAAAGTTAATGAAATTTGAATTATTTCACTCTTTGATCTCAGCCAAAAGTGCTCTTTGCAGCACTGGTAATGTGCCTAGTAATGATTCCTTCTGAAGTTCGTACGGATTTACATGTATTGGTAGCATATCTAAATAAGATTTTAGATTCTTTTTTTATAAGACCAGTTGCTCCTATTACTATTGGAACTGTCTGGGTAGCTTTCTTCCACATTGCTCTCATTTCTGCCTGCAGATTCTGATATTGTATGATTTTGTGTCTCTCTGTATGCAAGACACTGTAGTCACTGGGTGTGGCGATTTCAATGATCAATGCGACTCTTGTCTTCTTTTCTTGGACCACTATATCCAGTTTTCTAGCATCTATCTTTTGAACTGTTGGTAATGGATGATCCCATGTGATGTAGACCATCATTTTCTATGATGCTTTGTGGCTCATGTTTCGAGTGCTTTTCAGCCACTTCAAAACCATAATGTTTGCAAAATCCCCAGTGTAACAGTCTCGCCATATTATTGTACCTTTCAGTATACTATAACTACACATATATGAATCTGCTCATGTTGCCGAAGAGCCTCATGTTCAGACATTTTTGCTTTGTTTAGAATCCTGGTATGGAGTACAGCCACATTAATGTATTCCTAATTAGAATTTACTAGGTTTGAATGCCCATCAGATAGACTCTGCCAAAAAAGGCACCATGGGGACAGCAAAGGCTTTAGCCAGAATGCAAAAGCCAAGATAACCAGGGTGCAGACCATCCCTGATGAAGAAGGAAGGCTTTTCAACTATCTTGTCCAAAAAGGGCACATACTGAAGTCCCCCCCCCCTCCAGAATGACACATTTAGCTGCATAGCAAATTACTAAAGCTAATTATATTGTCTTTAAAGTTTGGCATCATTCTGAATGATGTTAAAATGCCATTGAAAACATTCATCTTTCCTGCCTCAGACACATATACACTTGGGTAGGGGGCAGATAAAGGGGGTATAACAAAACAGGATTGGTTAATAACTTGCTCTAAGTATAAGACAGAGGAGGAATAACTGACTGGAATAAACAAAGGTGATAATATAGGATACTGCTAAACGATACAAGGTTATGAGATGTGACTTCTGTAGTATTTACAAGTGCACAAAAAGAAAAATATATATATAAAAGTTACAGACATATGTGGTATCAGTAAAGTAATCAAAAACAAGTGACACATTTAAATTAAATATCTTTACCCAGTAGACTAATATGGTCTCTACCTAACTAGTAAAAATAAAGAGCAATGAGTAGATAGTATAACCCAATGTATCCAGGTGCAGTAACTGTAATTGCTGCAGACAATCTAAATAAGTAGTTTCAAGTGCAGTAACTGTAAAGCAGATAGGTTCACTGCAGTGGCAGAACAGCAATTACACAAGCAATAAAAGTATATCACATACGTAACCCTGCACTCTCTAATGCAGTACTATAGATTAGTACCTTAAATTATATAACACTACAGTATCAAGCAGAAATACAGCAATAGCAGTGATCAAAAAGTCTAATTGATAACTGACGATATGTTTTTTTTTTCTTTTTTTGTAATATACCTACTATCAGTAACAGGTAACACTGAAGTAATGCTTTAGATATTACCAGTACTGACCAACAGAACCAAAGCAAAAAGGAGAAATAGTCCAATATTATTTAAACTTAATGCCACTATTGTCAGCAAAGCAAAAGTGAACAACAGTGCAATACCAGCAGTGGCTTCCCTGTAAGGCATCAACAGCTGTACTGAAGGACCTGCAATTTTACTTCTTCAGAGCTAATTCTTTATTGATATGAGAAGAATGTTTTTATATGGCATTTTCTAGCCTCAACATAGAGAAATGTAAAGATGTATTATCCGCAACTGAAGAGAGAGAGAGACTAAGCAGAGTCATACCTTGTAATGGTGGTAGGTGCAAGGTCTTGTGGCTATTATTTATGAATTAACATAGATATTACTTTATTTAAGTTTTATGTGCATGGGTATCAGTGCTATTATTTTGTTTAGTTTTTGTTTTGGTCTGCTGATTAATTGCGGTATGATGAAGCACAAGTGTTAAGTCATTCCTTTGATCCAGTTCCTAGATGGCAACTTAAAGTGTATAATTTTGTACCTTATATGTTATACATCAATTTTATATCAGTGTGCATTATTCCATTCATTACACTGGTTGCAGATTGTAATAAATTAAATATATTTTTTATTCATTCATGCAAAGTTAGGGCCAGTTGGTCCAGATCTGTTTTCTGTTATTTAATACCCTATATGCCTGATGTTGCTCATATTTACTTTTAAAGACAAGGGCATACACTTGGAAAAGTAAGACCACTGCATTTGATTGAATTTATGTTGAAATAACATTGTCACTGTTGTTTTCTGTGCTTATTTAATACCGGTTGTGAGTATATGATAACTGATATGTAGCCTTTTATTTGATACATGTAGGTACTGAAATCCATTATACTCGAATGCTGCCAATAAGTGTTATTTAGTAGTGCTTTGATGTACCTATTCCATTCTTGCATTGTATATGTACTTAATATGCTGCTGATACACTTAACTAGTAATGCACAGGCATGCATACTAAAACTTGCCTCTGATGCTCTGCACTAAGGCACTGTAATTCATATTACCTGTTTACACACTAGAGTGGCTGAGAGGAACTTGACTGATAGTAAGAGTCTCAGAGCAGCAAGACTGAATGACCAAAAAGGTAGACTTACTTATTTGAAAGACCCATGTCCAAATCATTTGCACTGTACAGTGAAGATTATCTTTTCCAGTGTTACTGCATTCTGTATTTGTGCTACTACTGTATGTGGGTCATGCAATTACCAAGGATAACTCAGCAAATTAAGTTTCCACTGGAGGATGTAATACTGAAATGCAATTTTGTTTTGTTTTTCAGTATTATTATTATTATTATTATTATTATTATTATTATTATTATTATTATTATTATTATTATTATTATTATTATTATTATTATTATTATTATTATTATTCATAGGTTCATAGGTGTTTACCAGGCTAATGACAGCTGGGTTCTTTGCAAGCCTAGCCATGCATCCCAAATCTCTGACAAGTTCTGGTAACCTTGGTAAGTGTAAGAAGGGGATTGGGAGATGAAACATTTGCAAGCAGAGGTCTGGGGTATGAACCATTTACAGGCTGCCTGTGCCCATTAGAGATGTAGGTGGCAAACCATGGATGAATTTCCTGATCCCCATACAATTTCTTAAGTTACACTTAAATTGAGCTAGGGAGGAACTTGCTACCCATGGATGGAGAGCGTGTTCCAAAGAAAGGGTTGTTGCCTTTGGGATACATACCTGTCAGTCCAACAGATCCTATTTATATAACAGGCAAGGTTTAAGTCTTTAGAGTGTGTAACTCTGGTGCTGTTTGTTTTGTGGATATGCAGGACATCCATCAGGGTGGGGTTCAACAATGCCTTGCATGCTAGGTATAGATCTCCCCTCAACAGCTTGCAGGAGACAAAATGCATGGATAGGGCTTTGATGCAGTCAGCACAGGACATGTTACTTGTACCCAGTATTCTTTTAGTGAGGAACCTCTGTGGACATTCCATTTGTTGGATATGTCTGATTAAGTACATACCAAAGGGGGCATTGTACTCCGTGACAAGTATGATAAATACTGTAATGACCTCCTTGAACCTAGATGCCTTATCTTTGTTTATAAGTTGCACAACATAGAATGATTTCCACATTATTGTAGACATTTGATGCTCAATGGCTAGATTACTGTCTATGTGTGTACCCAAATCCCTGACTACTGTGTCATCTCTTAGGGATATGTTGTCAATATGATAGTTACCAAGGGTGGATGACTTCCTGAAGGATATAAAAAACTGTTTTTTATTATGAGCAACAAAGGGAAAATGTTATAAAAGAGGTAGAAGTGTTAGATAAGAACATTACAAAAGATTTGTTGTTTCCTCCAATATAGAGAAATGTATTCAAAAGGTTTTGGTAGGGTTAATAGAAGAATAAATAACTTATTCTTCAAGAAAAAGAGAAAGTTAAAGAGGGATAGTAAACAATACAGAGAAAAGAAAGTGTATCCAGTAGAAAATATAGTTCATTCTCAAAATTACAATTATGGAGATAATAGGATAGATACATATGATGAGGCCCAGGGTTATGAGGAGGATTATATGGTTAGGGAAGATAAATTACTATGTCGCTTTGAGAGGATAGCACAGAGACAGATAAATACAGGGGGATACAACTGATATTATCCCATGTCCCAGAGAATGAACAAATATTAGTGAATAAACTAACATCAGTAGTAGGTAGACAAAAAAATAGTGAATACAGTAGATGGGTTCACTATATATAATTATATGAATCCCCTACACTACACTGACACACCACAAACCCAACAGCCAATACACCGACACCACAACACCGAAACCACACAATACCGACAGTTCACATTACCGAACACCATAACACCGATGCACAACACACACACAGCACAAGCACACCAAAAACCTTACAAACCTACACCAAACCTTACATACATAACTATCTATACACTAACCTTAACCCAAACACTAACAATAAGGTCAGTCGCTATTGCACACTTACCTTACCTGCACCCTAACCCTAAAGTCCGTCACTATCGCATACTTACACAGTCGTGCTCATTTCACATGTCAGTGTTTTCAGCGTCGGGATTTTGAACTGTTAGTTATTTCTGTTGTCGGTCTTCCGGTGTCGGTGTTCTCGTCTTCATCATTTTGATCTGTTGGTGTTCTCAGGCAGACCCAATTATACAGAACAGTGTATTACAGACACCCACTTTCATCTTTTTTCTAAAGGAATTAAATTTGTACCCCAAACAAAAGCTAGTTTGGTAGATAATATTACAGAATTAAAATTATATATAAGAAAATTAAATTTTGATGTTATATTTTCTGAGGATACATATAATCAAGTAGGTAGTAGAGATATTTCACATAGAAACAGTGTGTATAATCCACCCCTTCATCCTTTAATAGACACCTTTGAAAAGGTAGTTTTGGAAGAACTCTATGAGATTCATGATGTTAACAAAAACAGAAAAATAAGATGGAATTTAAGTAAAGATGAGTACAACCTTTTAATGGATTTGAGGAAAGATGGGACAATAAGGATTATGACCCCGGACAAAGGGGGAGGGGTAGTGTTATACAAAACTACTGACTATTCAGATTAAATGCAAAGTCTATTATTTAATGAGGAAACCTATGTTATGGTTTCAAAGAATCAGATTAATATTTCATATTCCTGAATCAATGCATATCTGGAGGAATACCTATTAAATGGAAGAATAGAAATAGATTTATATGAGTTTTTATATGAGTAGAGGAAGACAACAGAAACGGCTGCTATATCCAGTTTAAAAACTTTTACTTCAGTGCACAAACAGTAACACAAGCGCTTTCACCAAATATCAGTTTTTCTACATGAGTTTTTATATGTTAAGGACCCCAAATCCCAATTTTCTTTGGAATTCCCAAAATACACAAAAACATTGAAAGGCCACCATTCAGACCAATAGTTGCAACAGGGGGATCAAAGACCTACCCTCTAGAAATTTTAGTAGACTCTTCGGAAAAACATGTTGTGAACGAAAGAGAACATCTGGTAAAAGATTCTTGGTAATTTCTTGGAGCATTGAAAAAGGAGAAATGGCACGACAATTTGATATTCCTTACTATAGATATAAAAGACTTGTTTACAGTGATACCCAAAAGAAAGGGTTTAGAATTTTTTTGAAGAGGCATTATTTTCTTACTCAAAATTAGGGCACCACAAGATTAATTTGGTATGTGAAATGATGAGTTTAATACTGGAAAAAAAAATTATTTTCTTTGAGGGAGAGTATTACCAACAAATCCGTGGAGTAGCGATGGGGGCAGCTTGTGCCCCCGTATATGCCAATATTGTGCTTTTGGAATGGGTGCCCATTTATGTATTCAACAGCCCCTTCTGGAATAAGATACAGCTTTATTCCAGGTTTTTGGATGATATCTTTGTATTATGGAAGGGTACACAGGAAGAAATAGTGGAGTTTGTGACATATTTGAATCAAACTACAGAATTTTTAGAGTCCACTTATAACTTCAATGCTGAAAGTATCAATTACTCGGATGTACAAATAACAAAAGATCTAGATGGATTTAAATCCCTAATATATAGAAAAGACACATTTTGTAAGACATATTTGCATTTTGGGAGTAACCACCCCACAGCACAAAAAATAAGCATAGTTAAGGGACAAGCAGTGAGGGTAGCAAGAATGACATCACACCACAAAGATTTGTATGAAGAGTTAAACAAAATACAAACAATGTTTGAAGAAAGAGGATATCCTAAGAAATTGGTCAAGGAACAATTTTAGATGTGTATAACAAGTGGGGTACAGTATGCCTGCCTTTGTTGGGGGTGAGATTACAGAAACATCATGATAAACTTAGAAACTGGCAAATATAAAAAAGCATGTGTGTTGGAATTAAATTATTTAACAAATGAAGTTAAAAGACCCTACAGAAGAACTGGAGTATCTTTAAAATCAACAAGGAGATATACCAAAGGATAGGTAAAAGTCGTAAATTTGTGAGCAAAACTGGATTTAACATCAAAAGCCTGTTAGAACATAAGTTGGAAGCTATAATTAACCTAACGACAGGAACAAGACCATGTGGAAGCTGTAGACAATGTTCTTTTATATATAAAGAGAATTATATTAGCCTGTTGGAACATAAGTTGGAACCTAGAATTAAGATAACTACAGGAACAAGACCATGTGGAAGCTGCAGTCAATGTTCTTTTATATATAAAGAGAATTATATTATTCTGGACAATAGAATGAAAAGTAGGATAGAGTTTGTTAAAGGGAATTGTCTTAGTAAGGGGGTTGTATACTTAGCAGTTTGTAACTTATGTTCAGGATTTTATGTGGGAAAGACTAAGCGAGCTTTGAGGAATAGAATGTATGAACATGGAAATTACATCAAAAATAAAAAGGTAACTAGTTCATTATATAAACACTCAATGGTCTGTTCCCAATTCAACAAGTTTTTATTTGGCATTTTGGAACAGGTCAAGCCTAACCCCAGGGGGGGGTGAATGGAAAAATCTGTTGAAGAAGATGGAAACTCAGTGGCAATTCAAAACAGCAGCTATGTTCCTCCCTGGTTTAAATGAAAAAAATTCAATAGCCCTTGTGTTGCATGAGAAAGCTAACAAAATATAAGAGTACAACATAAAACACATATATGCATACACAAAAAACAGTTTTATAAAATAATAGGTTGGAATATCAAGTTTCAGTATTTTATTTATAAATAAATTGAGTTACTATTTTAAAGTTTTATAAAAACAAGTGGATATGTGTTTTAGATGAAATTTAATTAATGATTGAGAATTTAATTAGTCACCGACACTTGCAGCAGCTGGAGAGGCCACAAAAGTTCCTCACCAAAAGGATAAAGGGTCTCAAAAATCTGTCCTATGCTGCCCGACTGAAAGAACTCCAGCTCTATTCAGTCGCTTACCGCTTGCTCAGAGGTGACCTTTGCCTAACATACAAGGCCATGTCAAACCCAGATTTGATGAATATGCTTCACCTCAAAAAATCTAGATCCATCAGAGCCACAAGGGCGGGAGACTTAAACCTTGACACGGCTATTAATAGGACGTGCTGGAGGGATAGATTCATCACCCAAAGACTCCCTATGCTGTGGAACAAAATCCCGGTACATGTGAGGCAGAGCACCTCGCTGGCCTTGTTCAAGAGAAATCTTGACCAATGGATGGGAGATCGCAGATATACCCCAGGGATTACCTCAGTGTCACTGCTCGACAGAGGCACAGAAAAATAATGGGTATAGTTCCCCATACTAAAGGGGTGGCCTAAGCCACAAAACGATGGGCTAGGCTTGTAAATGCCCTCGGGCAGATAGCCTAGTATGAACCTATGAACCTATGAACCTATTATCATGTTGATTGCTTTGTATCTGTGATTGGTTTATATTTTTTATAAAAATGAGGATATTTAGAAAGAAATTTATACTGATGAAGGCTATATGTTGTAGCCGAAAGTACTCAATCTAGTTACAGTAATAAAAGACCTTTGGATTTTTATATGGCCTGATGTTTGTGCAACTTATGGTGTTTTAAACTGTTTGGTGTAATTGGACATCGGTATATATATCATTATGCATTTCTTGGCATTTTATTTTAGTCCATGGATCTGACACAAGTTATTTTACTGAGTCAGCCTTTCCTGAAGAACATTAGTGTCCATGGAAAATTTTACGACTGCTCCTAATTTGCAGTTGTCTACAAATTTGGTCAGCCAGAGGCTTTTGACATTGGTTATGACTTTACAGAAGTAGATGTCAAAAGGTAGCAGTCCTAGGACTAATCCCCGAGGAACTCTGCTAGTGACTGATCTCTTTATAGAGGTAGACTCCTCAGTTCTAACTTCTTGAATCCTATCTGTGAGCCAGCTGGCTATCCACCAGATGACATATGAGTTTAAACCTAACCTTTTGAGTTTGTCAGCAATGCCTGAGTCTGGTATTGTGTCAAATGCCTTAGCTGGTCAATATAGGTGATGTGAACTGTTTTGCCCTCATCCATTGCCTTGGTGACCTTTCACAAAGTAGTCTGCCAGGTTGAGTGGGCATGACTTGTCCTTGACAAAACCAAACTGGGTTGGGTCAAGTGTCTGGAGGTTTCCTATGACATTAGTGATCATTTTCATGGTATTTTTTTCATGGCTTTGCATATGAGACTAGTTAGACTTTTGGGTCTGCTGTTTCCAGGGATTGTAGATGGCCATCCTTTGTGCAGAGGGATGATGGTTACTGTTCTCCATTCATTAGGCTTCATGTTTCATGCTATTTAGAAGGCAGGCTTATATTGTCAGGGCCCATTGATGCAGTATCCTTGAACTTACAAAGACCATTGATTCCTGTGAAGGCTTGTGTAGCCGAGGTACCAGAAGACATTAAAGTTTGCAGCTTCCTGGCTCCTTTGTGTGGTTGTTTTTTCTCCTTTCATGGGTTTTGTATACAAAGACCATTGAAGACCTGCTCTCAAATGATAGAAGGAGAAGTTACATTGATAGTATTTCCTGAGGGCATGCTGAAGGAGAGAGAGAGGAATAAAGGTAGAGATGAATTTGTCTGCCAATAGGTTTACTATATCTTCTTCAGTATCAGTGACTCCTTTAACTGTAAGCTCTGCACCCAATTATGCATTGTCTTTGAGGTTGCAAACATACTTAAAGAATGCCTTGCTGTTATCCTTGGCCTGAATTGTCAAATTTACCTCAGATTTAACTTTGGTAGACTTTATTTGTCCTTTGAGTTGTCTGTTTAGTTTGATGTGAGCACATTTGTCTTTCTAGGTGCTACACCTCCTAATTTTGCCATGATTTTCTTCTTTTATTGTACAGCCTATTAATGCTGTGATTCCACCAGGGTAGTTTGTTTTTTGAGTTAGTTCTATACTTATTTCTGGAGTATACTTATTCCTTATTATTATTATTATTATTATTATTATTATTATTATTACATTTTTTTACTTGTTTTTCCTAGAGTTATAGCCTTCCCCACTCCCAAAACAGTCAACTTCTTATTGGGTCTTCCATGTAACACACCAATCTGAGAGTGAAAGAACTGCATTTTATTTTATTTAGAACTACTGTACTTCAGTAATTTCATAAGCAGATAGATTTCTGTGCACCATTTCCTAGCATCTACATAGGGGCAACAAATACTGTAAAGTACTTTTCCAAGGTTAAATAGAATTTTTGTTATAGATTGTTATATGCATAGAAGTTGCAAGAATGTGTCAGTCCATGGAACATAATTACTTAGCCAATACCCAGCAAAACCCACCATCATAGGCACCTTCTGTCTCTAGAAGGACAATTATATTAATTTTATATCTATGGTATTAAGAATGGAAGAATTAAGTACCCAAGCCATTAAATATTACAGATCATGCATTGCTAGTAAGGATTTTAACATACTGGAAAACTATTCTTTAAGAGTGTTTTTCTTATGTAGATTACTGGAACAAGGAAAACATTTTTTTGTTCTTCTTGGGGGGGGGGATACAGACTGCTACAAAAATATGACAGAATGAAATTGTAGAGATGTTAAAAAGTCATTATAATATATTATATATAAATATATACTTATGATATTAAAAAAACTGGTATGAAGAGCCTTTAGGTGAAATGAAGAGGAGAAAAATTAGTTACAAAAGTCAAGATAAAGGGTCATTTGTAGTATGTAAATGAACTAAGACTGGCTTATTATGAGCCAATAAAATACAACTGTAAATCCCTTAATTTTATCAATAAACAGTAATACCATCTTGTGACAAGGGCAGGGTAAATTTCATGCAACTTATAGAATGCTAGATAATAATAAATCAGACTGTGTCAAAGAAAGGTTCCTGTAAATAGATGAAAAGAGCAAAGAGGGGAGCTAATGAGTTTAGTGTCATTGCCTGAGCTGACAAAGAAGATGGTATATAGTCTAACTGATGGTATCATAGCCAGATCACAGTCAAATGGGCTCCTTGGCAGGGTAATAGATCACCCCCTGACAGCAGCACCTCCCCATCCATTCTGGCATCCCATTACTTGCCTACTTCTCACCAGTTGTCATAAACACTATTCAAACCCGCCAGTGTGCATCATGCTGTTTTCTTCTTTACCTCTACAATGATTACAGGTATTTGGTTTTAATTTAAAACTTTAATTTAACATTTTCTAGCATTAACACTGATATCTATTTGCTAAACAAAACAATACAGTCTCACAATGAAAACAGATTTAGTGTGGACAGTATGCATCTCTACCCTTAAAACTCAAATTCATTGAAATGTCATTGAAACCCACATTCAAAGAAAACACATTTGGCCAGTAACAGATTAAGGTTTACTTTTGGGATGTTTTCGAACCATAGGCTCCTTGCATACATTTTTAGGACAATGCAAACATGAATGTGTTCTTTGATTCATGTTTCTGATTGTATTAAATTATATTGCTTGTATAATACAGCACCACTTGTTAGAGTGTTTTAAATTTGTAGTTTTGAACATTTTCCCAGTAAGGATTGAAACAAAGCATATGCACCCATACCTCCAACTGTAGAGATTCTTGCCTCATATTTTTAGGCTATTTTTCATAAAAATTTGGTTTTCTGGAAAATTAGTGGCAAATCATTAAAGACTGAAGTTAGAAAATAATGACAGACATTTGAGTTTTAGACTTCATTTCCATATGAAAATTCACACTAATGCTAAACCTGTTATTCTATCAACTTTCTATGTTTATAAGAGCAATACGTAAAAACTGCTCCTATTTTTGGGCCTTTGTTCAACATTTATTTATGATTTTGCCAGATTTCTTACTCTAAGAGGTTGAGAGATATGTATGCACCAATAATGACAAGACTACCCATTTCAGAACATTTCAACCAAAAAAGGCCATTCAAACTTCTGTCATTACAATCCACCAATATCAGTCAATATACACAATCTCAGCAGGAGTAAAAGTCCTTTGAATAATTCCACATTAAAGAGATCTATAACTAATGAAGAGATTGCTGCCAGCAAACAACTGTACATTTCAGTGCTTCATGTACAAATGCAGTGCCTGCTGCCCTTAATAAATTGCCCATGTTACATTAAAAAAAGGCAAGCTGGTAATATTGCAACAGGGAATGACTGTCAAACTAACAACAGGTTTGCAGTTACTATGCATTTCATCCAAAGGAACACACTTAGGAGTGCAGTACCCCCATCTCCCCTTAAAAGGTACTGCAATTTCAGCAGTCATTCTACATTGTGTGTGACTAGAACTTACAGTCTTCTGCACCAAAGATAAGTATGCTACCTGCTTTCAGTTCTATAGTGCAAACACTGATGATGGCCATTTGCTAAACAAAACAGTTACACGTTGAAAACAGTCTTAGCAGCAACAGTAAACTTTTCTTCCCTTGAAACTCAACATTCCTTGAAAATGCACTGAAACTCAGCATTCTTTGAAAATGCACTGAAACTCAACAGTTCTTGAAAATGCACTCCATGATGACAGTTTGGTTGTTGGCGTGGAGGATTCAGGCTGTAGTCTCCTGTAATCAAGGTACAGAGTGTGAGCCTGAATAAGATAGCCATCCATAAATGGGCATTTTAAACACCCCACACACACACACACACACACACACACACACACACACACACACACACACACACACACACACACACACACACACATACAAACACACGCGCATGCACACACACACACACACACACACACACACACGTGTGCACTCTACATATTCTCCATGTTCGCTCATCTCTGTTTCTTTCATCTGGCAAATAATTGACAGCAAGCAATTCTCAATGTTTAAAAATGTCATGCTTACAGAGTTCCAGTGTTTAAATGTGCATACATTGGTACGATGTATGCACAGATGCTACTGAAAAAGCATGCAGGGTATATCCTTAAAAAAGAAATGTAAGGTTTTATTTGAATTAAATGCTGTGGCAGCCTGTCAGCCAGTGATCACTAGGCAATTGTCCAGGTCACCTAGTGCTGGATTGGGCTCTGGATAGTATGGAAATTAAGGAAGCTATATTGACACTGTGTTAGAGGAAATTTCCATGTCTCCCATAGTCAGTATGTATCATGTTTGAGAAATGGATCTGAAGAAATTCATCTCAACAGCAACTGATTATAATAAGCAACCCAGTCATAATATGTAGTACCATATTGGGCTTACTATTAAATGAGAGACTTACATAAATTCTGTTATAAATTGTTAGATTTTGTTGACTCTTTACTGTATTCACTACTGACAGATTTGAAGCATTTTGTCTTGAGCCAGGAACTTAAGGCATATATCACAATTGTATTCATTCAGGGTATTCAACCCAAATTATGGACCATATCAACAAACTGGAAAAGAAGGTCTTGCCATAGTAGAATTTTAAACTAGAATTTAAACTTCATTATGATATTTGCATTACAAAATAAACATGACTTTTTATAGCATTTTATGAAAAATATTTAAAAAGATTCTCAGCTCAGAGTATTAATAAATAAAGTACACAAGGGTGTGCAAGTACACATCTTTAGTGCATTTATTTATTTATTTATTGACAATTGTTTACCAAAAAAATCTGACTGGGCCATGAGATACACATTTTAGCAGATGCCTGGGGAGTAAAGCTCCAAAAATTATTATTATAGAAATAGATCATAGACAGAATATATAATTAGCTTTAAGTATTTACATTAAAATGATATGGTAGAACACATTTTTCTGACACATAATTTAAAAGCAATTAGCAGTATGTCAGAGCAAAGGAAAAGGATATGGGTAGACTGAGAAAGGAACTAATGCTATGAGAAGAGCAGAGGAAGGTGAAGAAGTACAGAAGACAAAGGAGAGAGCTATACAAGAAACAGTAGAGAAAGGCCGAGTAACAGGAAGTAGTGGTAAGAGGTAGGTAGATAGAAAGATAAGGGGTTAAGCACGGGGTGGAATGTGAGGAGGAGAGTGTAAAAAGGGGTTATGCTGACATTCAGGATCACAATTCAAGGACATGCATCGGCATCCTTAATAGTGATGTACAAAATGCCCCATTTTCAGTGACTTGCACTCAACTAAGTGTTTCTGTGCTCAATTTATCCTTGAAGCCATCTGCAGCCAAATTTTTCCTGCATTTTGTGCTGGTGTGTGACATCACAGCACAGCAGAAACCTGCAGGAAAAATGTATGTTGTAATGTACACTTTACGTACCTTACTAAACATGTTTTCCTTCCTACCCTGTGCTCTGTCATGCCTAATAATTGTTATTAATAAAGATATCACAATCATCAGGCATGACAGCAGAACTAGGGCCACTACTATAATATGGTGATGATATTGTAAGTCATTTTTTCCTTCAGTGTATGGGAATAGTAGTCATTCTTTTTTAACTTTAGCACTGATTTGCTAATCTGCTGTATGTGCTGAGCAAATTTATCCTATGGAGACGTGGATTTCTGCACTCATAAATGGTACATAATCTATTCATGCATAACCAGGGTCCCATGATTTACTACACTAGGAACAGCACATATGCAGGTGGTACTGTCTGTGAGTCATACATGATCTAGGGAGGAGTAATTTGCATGACTGGGGTGTAGAGGACATAATGTATGTATATATACATTACACATTATGTACATGTATTATTAGTATGTGTACTACTTACATGTTATTGAGTACATATTACTTTATGAATCACAAAGGGTTTGGCATGCAGGTATGCTACATGGCAGCTGTACTCAGCCAATCATAATACTTTAAGAAAATTTCAAAAAAGAAATAAAATGGTTCCAACAGCAGACCAGTTTATTTATGAGCATTTGTACGCCATCTTGAAAAAAGTAGCCACCAATGCTCTGGCTAAACATATAATTGAAAATAGCACGCATAGCTTTCTTTTTACTGTAGTACAGAAGATAGACAAAAACCCAAGAGGTGGTCCGTGGCATTTACGGTTGGAAGAACAAGAGTAAAAACTAATGCCCAAATACATCCAGGCATAAATGAGGCTTGCTCTGTGAAGTGTTTACTTAAACTAAAATCTCTTTTGAGATAGTTATTTATTATTATATAATTTTCACAGTATTTTTTGGGTAAATAATTAATTTTATATATATGTTGATTAATATAATGTAATTATATTGTTTTGGGACCGATTTTTTCAGCACTCGACTCACTGGTTAATTTGAATTTATATTTCTATATGAGTATGAATAGATTTACTTAATGGTGTAAAAAAAAAAAAAAAATATATATATATATATATATATATATATATATATATATATATTAGAAAATGTAGGAAAGTTTTAAATGTATAAAAGTAGATTTCGAATCAGTTTGGTCATGTAATATAATTATTTAAGTAACATATACTACTTTTTTATATTTACAAGAATGAAGTGATATATGTTTTAATTAATTAAAGGTGTTTACAATTATGTTTTAATGGGCGTGTATATAAAAGCCCACTGCTGCTAATTGTAACCTTGTCTGAAGAAGTGCAGTGATCCTATTGCATAAAAGCGCTTACAAGTAAAGCAGTTGTTTTTTAAACAAGGACTGGTCTGCTGTTGGAACCATTTTATTTCTTTCTTTCTTTTTTGAGTTGTTTGTTTTTTCTTTAAGAAAATCTCTCCTGTGTTTCTTAGTCATTAATGAACATTTATTTTACTTCTGAAGTATTCATCAAAGGAATGTACTTGACACCTCCAGGTAAAAGAAATCTTAAGATCATTCATAGCATGTAAATATACCAGTTGGACTTATGACCTCTTCAGGTAAATGTGTCCCAAGAATCACAGTTGTTAATCAGTCGCATAATAATATGGGAAGTGTCTTACCTGACTCATAACTGAGATGGTATAATTCTTTTATGCTTGCTTCAGAGCACTGTTATGTCATATGTCAGCATATCTTAATATAGATTAATTATGTTTTAAAATAATTTGTTAGTCTGTGTCTTCTGTTTAACTTCTGAGTGTAGAATAAATGTTAAGTTTTCGGTGAAAACATTTTCAAACTGTGTGGCCTGTAGCAATGATAACCAGTATTTACATGTTGCTAAGTAAAATTATTTCTGCTAGATTGAGATGTCTTATGAGTCTGATTATTTCAGAATTTCAATTTATAGGAATTAAAGGGGAAAGTTTAACATTTATGTTGATTAATCAGAAAAAATGTCCAGCAAGATTAAAAATGGAGAAATGGATGGTGAACATACGGTGACAATATAGAGAGGCCATAATTATGTTATTTTAGAAAGAATTAAGACAACATTAATAACTTAAATAATGCCTAAGGTAGCAGAATGCTTTTGAAGAATTGCACAGGACATCGACTGACACCATCAAAGCTAATTGGTTTTGCTAGAGGGAAAAATAAAAATAAAAAAAAATTACTAGGATAAAGGCAGGGATATGCTTTGAAACTTCAGTGTCATGCTGGCATATCTTGTAATCAGTGAAATAATAGCTGATAATAATTATGAGGATTAAAATTAAAGGAAAAATCCTTTAAATATCCAACTTTTGCTGAGGCTGTGGTAGTACATAGGAGCTAAGATGGAAAAGGAAGAAGGGATGATAGCAACATTTTTAAAGATTTTAGTGATGTTTGGTTAAATGTTAATGATGATGAAGTTAAAATGAGGATGATCATCAGGTGAAGGGATTCAATGAAGATACAGTAAGAGAAAGGCAATAAGAGTAAAAGTATTTTGAGTTAGATGTTTTAATATTAATAACCTGAAATAAATAAATGGGAACATGCTATGAATATAGAAGAACGAGTTAAGAAATATGCTGATGTCTGACTTCCCAAGAAGAGGAATGGTAGCTTTGTTGAAGAATGTGTTACTGCCATTAAGACATTGTATAAGTGAACACTTCCCTCTTAGACTGGAGACAAGGCATTACAATGTATTTATAGAGCTTTACCATAAATCGAATCTAGTGAAAAAGTTAGTTATATACTTACCTGTAAGAAAGAAATATGGATTTCATCAATACTGTTGTGGATGTTATAAGACATTTTAATAATTATGAATTTAACAAGTAAAGAAGGAACCCTCACGAGCTGTAACAGTCCCAGTAAAATAAAGATGCACTGGCACACTTTAGCGTTGAATAATAAAATTCCTTCTTTAATACGAACTGTTAAAACAAAATAGCTTCACAAACTGGTTGAGCGCTTTCATCTACTCCTGTAGATTTCCTCAGAACCATTTGAAAGTGCTTAATTACATATTATATAGTCTCCTTTCTCCAATAGCATCATCACATTAATTAGTTGAAAACAATTAATGACTAACCATGTAAAGCTGTTTAAAGTGCACAGTGCTAGATTCCCTCAGAACTGTTCCTTCCCTCTAGTAACTTATTTTTTAAAATCCTTGTGTATGTCTGTATTGTTTTGAACATACATTCATATTCACATGTCATATGTACATTACATTATAAAATTATTGACTATTAAAACCTCATAAAGCTAAAAACTATAAAAAATATATAAAAAAAGCTTCAGAGTGAATAGCTGCTTTAACATCACATTTTTGTGTTTTTATGTTGTCATAAACACCTTAATAAGAGAAATATCCTAGATAACACTTTACTTTTATACAATATGCCCCTGAAGTAGGTAAAATTAGGGACGTAATTGAGAAGAACTGGAATATATTAGAAACTGATGACAATGTATATAACATAGTAGGAAGAAAACCCACATTTGTGTACAGAAATGGACTTAACCTAAAATCTAGGTTAAATAGGATGTATGGCATTACCAAAAGTGAGCATGGCACAACCAAATGTGGTAGATGCAATCAGTGTAGGTTTATTATAGGGAAAACAAGTATAATTCTGGACAATATTCACAAGACTAATATCACCTTTTGTAAGGGGAATTGTAGAACAAGAAATGTTATATATTTAGCCAAGTGTAAAACATGTCCAAGTTATTATGTAGGAATGACCACACGGTGTTTGAAAAATAGAATTTATGAGCACTGTTATAAGATAAGAAAACAAGATGGAAATAATGCATTATGGAGACATTGTGAAGCTCATAATGAATGTAAGATGTTTGAGTTTGGTATACTAGAACACATACTAGAGAATCCAAGGGGAGGGAACACAAAGAAAAAAACTAATGGAAAAGGAGACACATTGGCAAATAAAATTGAATGCATCAGAAAGCCCAGGGCTTAATGATACCATATCTATAAAACCCATGTTGGACAAAAAGTAAAGTGTTATCTAGGATATTTCTTTTATTAAGGTGTTTATGACAACATAAAAACACAAAAATGTGATGTTAAAGCAGCTATTCACTCTGAAGCTTTTTTTATATATTTTTTATAGTTTTTAGCTTTATGAGGTTTTAATAGTCAATAATTTTATAATGTAATGTACATATGACATGTGAATATGAATGTATGTTCAAAACAATACAGACATACACAAGGATTTAAAAAAATAAGTTACTAGAGGGAAGGAACAGTTCTGAGGGAATCTAGCACTGTGCACTTTAAACAGCTTTACATGGTTAGTCATTAATTGTTTTCAACTAATTAATGTGATGATGCTATTGGAGAAAGGAGACTATATAATATGTAATTAAGCACTTTCAAATGGTTCTGAGGAAATCTACAGGAGTAGATGAAAGCGCTCAACCAGTTTGTGAAGCTATTTTGTTTTAACAGTTCGTATTAAAGAAGGAATTTTATTATTCAACGCTAAAGTGTGCCAGTGCATCTTTATTTTACTGGGACTGTTACAGCTCGTGAGGGGCTGCATTTGTTTTATATTGTTGGACAGGCCAGTGAATTTGATTCAAGTAAAGAAGGAAGTAATGGTTGCAAAGATATAGAATGTGAATATGATTATAATTTTAATAGATCATGGATATTTTCAGAAAATGGAATTGTATTTTATGGAACAATTATACCTAAAGGCATGGCTTCAGCAATAATGATTTTTTTTAAATAGAAGGTTGCAAGGGATGATTATGCAAAGGTAATAAAACCACTTAAAACTAAGACAATGTAGCATATATCAATAGATGCACAATTAATACCAGATGTTAGTCAAGAAAAATCAGCAATGCTGAATGGATAACTGTGTCCTTGACTTGGATGGTACTCTGTTTTTTCGTAGGTTAGGTACACGAGGGACAAACAAGCATGAACCCTTCCCCAGAAGGTCTTTTTTTAATAGGTTAAATATAAGAGTTGTACGCAAATCCCCCCAAAAGATCATGTTTGAGTGAATCATGTGGAGCTTTGATAATGGAGTATGAATTTTTCTGCTCTAAAATTCACTGGTCAGAGAACTGTGACAATAGAATTGTTAGATATGTAGGTAATATTAACCATAATTTTTGAATGTTTGTAATTATAAAATACATGTTACAGATGAACAGATCTAAATTTTATTTTAGTTTTGGGACATTTTGAAAACATTTAAGGAACTGTTACATGAAACTAAAACAAATAATGTTTGTTTAAAAGTGATTGTGCTAAAGAAAAGGATAATATATTTAAGAAATAAGTAAATTTGTTAGATATTGGGAGGTAAAGTAATAAAGAGTTTTGTGTCTAAGTGAGTAATGAATTAGTGGAAGACGTAAAATAAAAAAGAATTAAATATTTTATGACATTCTCATTTTGTCATTGATACAATAAAATGCAGATAAAGTAGAATATGTAAAGTGGTAAAGACATGGAGGAAGAATTGTGAACAGGTTATGTATAGTTTCTCCCACTATAAATGTAGTTTTCACATTTAAATACTGAAATTATTTTTGTTAAACATATTGATCGCTACTGTAGTAGCCTTAGCTATGAGGGGCTGCTGCAAAGTTCTAAGCTCGACCAAGAAGGGAATGATGTGCAGCCATGAAACTTACAAGTTATTCAACATATTCTCCAAAAAGTTCAGCACACATGGCACATCATGTCTGAAGTTTCTGTATCCCTGACAAAAAAAAAAAAAGTCTGAAGTCAGGTCACTGAAATACTGCTATGCTACTGCACTCACCTCTGAATTACTTGAAAACTGCTGTCCATTCAAACTCTTTATAAGGTTTGGAAACAGGAAATAGTCAGCTAGAGGAAATTCTGGTGAGTAGTTTGTGGACGGTCTGTGCACTCAAACTCCAATTTCGTCAAATCCTCCATCGTTTTTCCACCTTTGTGAACAGGTGCATTATCTTGCAAAAAGGGAACTCCTTCCCACAGCTTCTCTCTCCTTTTTTTCTTTTAGTGCCTCCTTTAATCAGAACAGCAAGTTACAGTAGTATTCTGCATTAACTGTTTTGTCCCTTGGACAATAGTCATTCATTACAACACCTTCCTGATCCCAAAACTCTGTGGCCATGACCTTTACTAATGACTTTTTGGTCTTGAACTTGTTTGGCCTTGGTGAACCTGAGTGCTGCCATTGAATGGACTGTTTTTTCTCAGGATCATAATGGTGTAACCATGTTTTATCAACACTAACTAGTCATTCCAAAATGTTGGCACCAGCTTGACGAAAATGCTGCAAAATCAACTTGGAAGTGTCCACTTGATGTCTTATCTCATCAGCAATCAAATATTTGGGCACCCACTTGGCTGACAGCTGCTCATGGATTATAAACCCAACACATTTCCTGGATATCTGTAGTGGTCTCAGCAATAGTTTTAGCTGATATTCACTGATCTGTCAAAATCAGGTCATGGGCATGGTCAGCAATTTCAGGAGATGACACTATTTGAGGCCTCACAGACCTTCCTGCATCTTCAGTCTCAAAATCTCCATGCTGAAATTTTACACACCACTTCTTCACAGTTGAGTAGAAAGGGCACTTGTCACTCGAGGTTTTCATCATACATTCATGGATTTCCTTTGGAATTTTTTTCTGCAGGAATAAGAACCTTGTGACAGCTCTGAGTTCCACACTCGAAAAGTCTACACTTTTCATTGACATGGTTCAATCTTTGATATGGAACAATGTCAAAACATAGCATGATGATTCTGCAAATTGGTACTTTAAAAGATTAAATAACCTTCTTTTCAGCTACAGAGACAAAATAATGCTTAGAATGTAGAAAGTTGGTCAAGCTTATAACTTTTCAGCATTGCTTCATATATGGGTTAAATCTTGCCAAAAATATAACAGCTGGCCAGCGTCCAAAGCTTCAGTGAACCTTCTACACACCTGACTGTCAGGCAGCACCATCTGAGCTGACTAAATAATAAGATTGGGCATAAAGCCCATCAGAGATTTGGGTCTATATTACATCATCGAATGCTTAAAAAAGCAAATGACGAATAATCGACCCCATGTAAGCTAAAGCTTACAATCTCAAAAGCTCAGAACAGCGATTTTTGTCCAAGGGAAAAAAATCGCTGTTCCAAAAAAATAAATAAATAAAATAAAAAAATTGAAAGAATACATAAAGTGGGGGGCTTCGCCCCCACACCCTCCCTACTTAAATATACCAACTCCGAGATCGCACTACAGTGCCGAAAATGGCAAAGTAACAAAAGCAGCCAAGTGAATTATTTCCCTGGGAAAGAATTCACTTAAAAGCCACTTTGCTAGTTTGCCTTCTTGTTGTTTCAAGTTCGACCAAGATGCATTTGATAGAATGTATCTGCGGTCATCTAATAGGAACCCAGAGATTTACTGCCATCAAAGAGCATACTCCTCTGACATGATCAACTGTCAGCTTGTGCTTTCCTTTGCAACACAGATAAGTTCTCTTTGGGGGAAAAATTTCATATTTCTTAATTTTCATGATGTTTTATTACCTTCCTCTTCAGGATATTTATTTTAAAGCTAGGAGTGTTGTGTTTTCATGGACTGTTTTGAGACAGTTACGTACTTTTAAACAAAGTGCAGTTTTCTTCTGTCAGTTTAAAAGTAGTGTGAAGTAATTGAAATAGTTTTTTTTTCTGTGGAGAAATTGTGCCCATTTTACTTTTGTGGGGATAACATATTGTTTTAAAGTGCATTTTACTGTTTTTCTTTCAAAAAAAAATAACTTTTGTGGACAGGTAGTGTTCACTGGCAATTGCTACTTGTTTTTTTTGGTGAAAGACACATTATTTTGTCTTGACCATGGAACAGACTACTGGTCACATGGCTGATCTTTCTCTTAGCCAAAAGAAAAAAGAAAAAAAATTAAGCCACCACAATTGGATAGCAATTTTTTTCAGCTGTAGGTGGGTGGTTTGCTGTGGCCATTTGTTGTACATTAGGCCACTTACCTTTTACCCAGATCTCTCTGGTGTAGCACCTACAGCCACTATGATCCAGGGGTTAGCCAAATCCTCTGCGGCTGTTGGGGTCCTATTAGTATGCAAGGGAGAGCCACTCTTGTCAGTCCTGGGAGAGGGAATCAGGAAGGTTCCCCTGTTGTGTCAGAATGCTGCACCTATCCCTAAAGAAGCTGTTGCTGCCATTCGTAACATGGTTGGCCCTATTTTTCCCGGTCACACAGAAAGAGAAATCTAAGCACATATCTACTCCTCCTCCTCCTCAATTTTCTTTGGATTGAAATTGTTTACTGGGTCTGGTTCAGGGTTTAATTTGGGCTACTGATCCTTCTTGTAAAGTAGTTTTTGGTAGAAGAAAGCAGTTCCTCTTTTCCTGAAGAGATTCAAAATACTGAATCTGAAGAGAAGGAAGCAGGGATGGATACAGTTTTTTTTTCCTCAGATTCATAATTCAGACTCGGAGGAGAGCTGAGTGTCTGTTTCTCCCTGTGATTGTTACTCTTTCCTGGAGACTATTGCTAGAATGTGTCAGTCTTTTCAGTGGGATGACACTTGAGGTTTCTCAGTTCCTCAGAAAATACTATGAGTTGCTGCAGAAAGATTTTCCAGAATCCTAACCCATTCCTCCTGTTCTGTCTGCTTTAGAGGAAGTCTCTGTTACTGCCTGCAATTTTCCGATAGTTAGTCAGCTGCCCCTACAAGGGCAGATAGGATGTTTAAAGTTCCCCAGTCTTCTAAGAGGTTATACACTATTCCCAGACCTATAGCTTTAGTTGATCTCATTGCTGCTTAGCATTTAGTTAATTCCAATCTTACTCTTTCTGATATGGATGGGGAAATTATTGATCGGTATGGGGAAAAAAGTGTACAATTCTGCAACTTAGATTTTCAGAATTTTGAACTGTCAGGCTCATATGTTAATGTTTGCTCTGACAAATTATGAAAGCACAAGGAAATGTTTATCTACTGTTTCTTCTTGTGAGGAAACACCTGCTTTAAATAACATACTCTGTTCTATTGCACAGCTCACCACTCAGTGTTTACAGTGTGTGTGACTCTGCTGATACATCTTGCAGGGCTATGGCTACTGGTACTGTTTCAAGAAGGTTTACATGGCTGCATTCTTAGAACCACCCAGATGATGTTAAAATGAGGTTTTAAATTCTCCCTTGGACAGAGATTTAGTGTTTGGCCCCCCTGTTGCAAAGGTGATCAAAAAGTGTGATGAAAGGAGTAGGCTGATACAGAGAATCTCTAAGATTTTTCACATATCCTTTTTCAAACTATCAAGGAATTTTCTATCTCCTCATCCAATTTTGGCAAAAAAAAAAGAAAAAAAAGAAAAGTAAACGGTGTCAATAAAATACAGATAAACAGACATCTAAGAAGAAACAGCAATGGGGTTACAAGAAGTGTTGAACATCCCAAAACCAAGGACAGCCAAAAAAGTTGAAATGACTATTCAAGAGACCTTGTGATCGCATCCCACTCTGGTCCTTTTTTTCTTCCAGAGAGTCTGAATCTCCATTTTTCTCTTTGGCAACACTGTTTCAAACAAATGAGTACAGAGAATCATTCATCAAGGTTACAGATGGCAGTGGGAGGAAGTTACACATTTCCAGGAGGTCACTCCTCATGCTCCAGATCAGATTCTTTTTTTTTCCCACCAGTTCTTCATGACATGCTGTCCCAAGAAGTGATAGAACCAGTTAACCCTTCTCCAGTGAGGAAGAGTGTTTGTTCAAGAATGTCCCAAGTGTCAAAGAGTGCTTGGAAACCAGTTCTGGATCTTTCATTTTTTAAACCTGTATGTGATACTGCCCAAATTCAGAATGATCTCACTTCACAATCTCTTACCTCTTCTTTCTCTTTCAAGTTTCCTGGCAACAGCAGATTTAAAAACATGTTTATCATCACATCCCCATTCATGCAGTCTTCAGATGTTTTTTAAGGTTTTGTGTGCTTGGGTCACATTATCCGTTCTCTATCTTACCTTTTGGATTATCCACTGCACCAAGAGTGTCTACATAGTGTCTAGCTCCAGTTATAGTTCCATATTTAAATGACTTCTTAACTTTGCAGAGACCTTTTCATAGTGCCAGGAATTTCTCTCTTGGATGAGAGATGTTTTACAAAAGATGGGATTCCAAAGAACATTCAAAACACTTTCTTGACTCCTTCAGACAGGCATATATGATTCTCATGAAATCCCTAGTAAGGCTCCACATGAAAAATACACATTTGTATCTGAAATCTCTTTGGTCCCAGCATCAACACCCTTTGCCTTTTCAGATCCCAGTGCTGGGGTTTGTCAGAAGAGAAATATTTTGTGGAAACAACCGATATCTTTAAATCTAGGTCTGCCCTTCTCCCTCTCTGCTGCAAAGCAGTCGCCACAGAAGCTTTGGACTTTGTTTGGAGAGCAGTTTCAGGAGAGATGCAAGTGTAGCTGATCAAGTCACTTAATACTCTGAACCATCTTTGTCCCCCAGGACCTCTTCAAGTGGTTACGGACAATATCATAGTCATGTGGTACACCAACATGCATGGGGAACCATGTCATACCCCCTTTGTAGACTAACCATGTCAGCTTAGCATATAGCTTTACAGCACAGTCTCATTCTACATGCATCCTACAGTCTGTCAAACCAAAACTATGAGACAAGCTGAATAGGACCAGGGCTGACCCTCTTCCAAGATTTGATCCATCTCTAGGAAGTTCCTCAAATAGACCTCTTTGCCTCCTCTCTTAACAATGAACTGGCAAGATTCAGTTCCAGGACACCATGCAAGAAGGCCTGGACGACAGATTCCTTTTCCTTTTCCTGGACAGGAATGTTCCTGTATGCTTTTCCCACTATTTCCACTAATATCCATGGTACTTCTGGAGATTTAGAAGGTATCCTCCAAGATCATTGTGGTGACTCTCTTCTGGCCCAGGTAACCATCATTCTCCCTTCTTTCAGAAATGAGCAGGGGCAATTACCACAAGCTTCCTCACAGACTGGATCTACTCACATAGGAACACGGCTGTTTGATACACCTTAACATCAATCAATTTGAATTGACTGTCTAGATGATAGGGTCTTAATCCCTTTTAGACACCTGTTTACTGAGAAGGTGTAGCAGGTACTAATGGAGGCAAGAAAGCCTGCTACTAGAAAAGCATATATTAGCAAAATGAAAAGGTTTACTAGTTGGTGCCAACAACAAAACCATCCATTCGGGGCTAGCTGTTCTCTGGATCTGCTATATTTGTCTGAGGTGCTATCCTGTGTCCTTATTCCTCTATTAAGGCTCATTTATCAGCCATTTCAGCATGCTTGCCCATTGATTCTCCTCATTTAATGCAGTCTCATGTCAGCATGTTCATGAAAAGGGCTTGGCATAAGAGGCATCTAGAAAAAAAAACAGTGGTCACTCCTTGGGATCTTAATTTTGTGATATAGAAGCTAACACTTGCTCCATTTGTACCAACTAATCTGTCTGACTTGAGGTTCTTAACACAGAAAATTGTTTTACTGATTTCTCTGACCTAGGCAAGAAGGAATCTGAGTTGCAAGCTCTTATGGTGAGTCAGCCCTATCACCATAGAGACTGATCTTCTTTGAGAACTGACACTTCTTTTATGCCTGAAGTGGTGCCTGAGTTTACTTTAATCCAAACTATCCCTCTCTCTGTTTTCTTTTCTGAGCCTAAAATTAGGGAGAAAGGATTCTCTGTACCTTGGATGTCCACAGACAGCCCGGGTACTATCTTGACAGAATTAAATCTTTCAGATTCTTCGATCAATTGTTCATTTCTTGTGAAGGTAAGAAGGGGCAGCCAGTACAAACAGACTATTACCAAATGGTTATCTAAGGCTATTACCTTTTGTTATACCCACTATTACAAAACTATTCCAGGCAGGGTCAAGGCCCACTCTACCAGGGCCTTTGCTTCATATATGGCTTTTTGGAAAGGGTTAAATTCTAGAAGCATTCTAGAATCTGCTACTTGGTCATCTGTACATACTTTTACAAAGCATTATAATCCTGATTCCTCCACTAAGTCCATATCAAGCTTTGCTAAGACCATTCTCCAATGGCTCCTGGACTCTTCTCCTTTCACTTCCTGAATGCAGTTAGCTAAGTTAATTTATCCATACAGCTAAAGCTACTGTAGAAGCAGTCAATATGATGAACATAGTACAGTTAAACTTACCATAACAGTAGATGTTCGAATGATCACTGCTACAGTAGCCATGCCTTTCCTCCATTCTCTTTCTTTTTTGGTGTGTTTTTATGCTAGAGTGTGGACAATTATTTTTTGTTGTTCCTACCATTGTCTTTTCAGGGCTTAGTGTCCTTCTATCTGCTGGCAAGAAAGCTCTGAAGGACTTTGTGCCAAAATTTGTCTTTTAGTCAGCTCAACCCGAGTTGCCTGACAGTTTGGTTATATAGAGAGTGCACTGAAGCTTTGGAGCTGGTCGGCTGTTATATCAACTTACCCAACTGTACTTTTTCTTTTAACATACATTGTAAAACAGGAAAGAAATTCAGATTTCTTTATTTCTCAACCTGCCTGTTATGTTTATATGATGCATATCTGGTTTTGTATTCTGTAAAGTTGCATGCCTTGAACAGGTTTAATAAAATTTTAACTAAATTAACCACCTCAAAAATCAATGGAAATAGACAAAATCAGTTTTGAAAAAGTACTAGTTGATGAAAGCACTCAACTGCTGTATTGTTTTTGCACTGTGTATTCATTAATAAATGTATTTTTACATTTGATAAGTTCTTGAGTATTTCAATAAATTTTTGAGGTAGTTTGTTTAGTTTTTCACATTTTGAGCACCTCTTTGCAGTTCTTTAGCTTGTTTAGTTAATGACATTTTACTCCTGTTGTTTAAGGTGTAATGAGTTCTGTTTGTTCTCACTGTGGAAGATGAAAGAGCAACTGGCTGCCATGAACACAGTTTGGAAAACATAATAGCAGTTGTCCTATAGAACAGACTTATTTTTTACTGCAAATCACTAATTCCAGAATTGATGTGCAAGAATTGTCAGTTTAAGAGTACAATGCAGAAAGAACAGACCGGTAAAGCAAAATGACATGCATTACAGAGACAGGCAGAATTTTTGGAAACTGGATCAGTCAGCTTTTGTTGCTTTATGTGATGTTATTACATGTTGTTTTGATTTATTGTGGGATATTTTGCAGTCACCCTAATGCTATGGACATCTTTTTTAAAGATGAGTTTTTCCAAAGAATGTCAAATAAATGCATGTATGCTGTACTGACAAGCCCATAAAAGAGCAAAACATTTCATGTCTACAGCTAGCAAGGTCTGACTTTATTGGCCTGGATGTATCAGTAATGAATAAAAAAAAGTAAAAAGTTTATGAGCATTCAGAAAGCATGTAGAGGGGACACTTGTATGTCTTTAAGGAGTATGTTGACTGTATCCCATGAACTTCCATTCAAAAAACTTTAAGGTGTTACACAGTGATGACTGTTTTTGCTTGTTTTTTTTTTTTGCCTATATGGCTCTTCTGTGTGAACCTTTTGTAGAACCATAGCTAACATTTTTGTCCTGTGCAGATCCCTAAACTTATTCCCCATCAACTCAAATTTGAAGAGCAAAAAACAAACCAAAAACCACTTCTCATTGTTGAAGAGTAGAAGAAAAGGGCTCTTTGCTCCTGAACCTGTATCAAACTGTTTGTTACCACAAATCACTACACACTGAGAGCTTCAGCACTTCAGCCTAGCCATAAGCACAGTATCAGTATTCATTTATGCATCTTTGATATCCTGATGACTTCATAAAGCAGTGCCACTACTGCACTCTCACACGATCAGCGCCTGCCCCAATCACAACCCTGACAGCTTGTGCCCAGGGCACACACCCCCTTTACATTGCCCTAGTTACAGTTCTGTTTTTTTGTTTGTCATTTTGGTTTGTATCAGAATGAAAACTACTTGTGACTTCAGTGATTTCTTAAAAGGGGCAGGACTGACAAATAATAAAGAGGGATTTGTGTTCCTTACCTGGATTAGAAGCCACAGAAGTCAGATTTGGAGTTGAGAGAAGTTGCTACCATTAATTAGATGTCTTCTGCAGAAAGAAGGGGGTTAGAGCTGAGTGAAAACGGTGAGTAGTGAGACTATAAGCAGTCTGGAAATAAGCATTGCAGCAAGCAAGCACAGTAGTGATGCTTTGTTGAAGTAACAAGACCAGCTGGGATATTCAGCTGACGAGACAAAATGAGTTAATGCTCTGGAATCCCTGTACAGGATAGGACAGAAGAACTTTCCCAACAAGTATTTAATCTATTTTTTGTCTTACTATGGTTCAAAAGTTTGGATGCCAACACTTAACCCATATGGGCAGTAAGCCTAAGCATGAAGTGTCTTTTAAATCAGTGTAGCTGCTGGGAATGTTTTGAAAAATATGCAAATGGTTCAGGTATGTTTGCCTTGGAATGATGCTTTCATTATACCTTTGGCATGTCATTACATTGTTGTATTGCATTAGAAGATGTTATCTATTGATTTCACCATATTTGTGTAATTATGATTTTTCAGTTAATCTTCCTTTGGCTCTTCCCTTAACCCAGCACTTACCAAAGACTTTCTTGACAGACTCTGTTGTCTTTCAGTTCACTAGTCATTCAGGTAATCTTTTACTCAACAGCCTTCCTTGGAAAAATATTGTCCAGCAACTAGAATTAATTTGTACTCATAACCTAGCAAGCATGACCCCCTCCCTTTTCCTCTGCATTTAATTTTTTTATCTTCCTTTTGTTTCCCATTCTGCTCCACTGAATCACCCATTCCTCTTATAAGGGCTAAGGTCCAGGCATTTCTGTTCCATCCTGGAGCATGACAACCCATTCTTTAACTGACTAGACAGCCTAATCAGCCTATTCATTCTCCCTCAGAGAAAAGAGTAAAGCACAGTGGTTGGGGATTGGTGGGGCGAGGGGATTCCAGTCTTGCCAGTCTGGTGACTTTCCCTATCTCTTCCTCCCAGGTGGTTCCCAAGCTCTGCCTTACACTCTCACAAACTAATGAATGTACGCTACTGGATGTGGAGCCCAACTTTAGGGTACACTGCCTGCACCAAGGGTTTGCTAAACCCCTTCTGCAGGTCATTGTCTACCCTATGGTAGGTGTCACAAGTGTAACAAAATTAACTGACCCCCCCCCACCCTCCAGGATGGGCAAGCTGGTATTAGCCATTCACTTCCATTCTCCCTGAGTGATTATACCAGTACTTGTACCAATAATTCAGCAGGGGTCATCCGGAGTTTAGTGAGGGTTTTATCCCACTACTCCATGCTGATGGGAGCCATTTGTTTTCATATTATGCTGTATGTTATCACACTGCCTGGAAAGTGGCTAAAGTACTCATATCATGTCTCCTCTTTTTTCCCTATCTTCAAGTGAGAATAACTTTAACTCTCATACCCCTCTCCTTGTATCCTCCATTTTCTGTTGATTTTCATAGCTTGCTAGCCTTCTTTTTGTATTCTTGTCTAGCATTACATCTTTATCCATTTACAATCACCATAGCTGAACACAGTACTGTACCTGGGACCTAACTAGAGATCTGGATTCTGTTCCCCAGTGACTCTGTCCAGTATCTTACAGGCTTCAGGGTTTTCCTTCTATAGCTAGTGGTTCATTTCTGCTTCTACTACTACACAAAGTTCTTATCCTGATATTGTCATTTTAGGGTAAGTCCTTCTCATTTTTAGATTATTAGATCCCAAGTGCAATACCTTATACTACATTTGTTAAACCTAAGATGCCATTTCTTAACCCACTGTCACTCTTCTCAGGCACTTTGAAAGCTTTCTTCTTCATCATATTCTTTTGTTCCTTCTTTCTTAGTGTCATTTGCATATAAGTTATCCTGACGTAATGCCTCTTATGATGTCTGAAACAGTTGTCCAAAGATCACTGGTCCCAGGACTGAATACTATGGAACTATAGAAGCCACTTACCTTTACTCTGTTTGTTGCCATCTAGTCACCCTTCTAACAGTTTAGGTAATGTTTCTCCTACTCCAGTTCCATTTGGTTTGCTACTAATCTTCTGTAATAGTCTGAGTCAAAAGCTTCACTGATATCAAGGTATACAGCATCCGCTAGGCTTCCTTTATCATGTACCAGCATATCGCAGTTAAAAAAATGTTTTTGAACTGACATGCCATGTTTTCTACAAACCTATGTTGGTACTTGGACCATAGTTTGTTATTCTCCAGGAAACTAACTAGAACTTTCTTCAGAACTTTCCCCAAGTCATTCCATTTTACTGCTGTCATGCCTATGAGCTGTAGTTTCTCACATGCATTCTAGCTTCTCCAGGGAAGAAACACTAGCATGGCTTCTTTTTAATTCTCAGTAACCCCTTTGATAGTAGGTGACCCATTGGAGATTTATTTCAGGAGATTTGTACGTACATCACCACATTTTGGAATCCTATGTATATGCTATCAGGACTCTGCACCTTACAATCCGATAACCTTCATGAGTTTCCTCTCTATAACCTCCATTTGTATTTGACAGACTATCAGGTGTCCTCCTTCTTTCAAAATTTCCAATCCTTAAGCAGGTAACCCTTCTTCCATCTTGTTTATGAAGGAAGAAAAATAATTAAATTTATAATTTCTTGCTGTTTTACCTTCATCATTGAACTCCTTCCCCTGCTCAGCCAACCTCTGCAACTTTAAAATGACCTTCCACCTTTCCTCATATATCTGAAGAGTCATTTCTTCCCTATATTTACTCCTTGTGCTAGACATTTCTCTAGATTTGCCCTTGCTTACATTACCATATTTGTATTTTATGCCTTCCTCATTTTCCTGCCTGCATTTCTCTACTCTTTTTCTAACTTATTAGCTGATCTTTCCTCAGTCTGGATTGTTTCTATAACACACCAGTTGAATAACAATGGTCTTATTCTTCTCTATCTTGCTATTTTTCCTTACCCACTGTCCCCCCCTGCTTACATACTCCACTTTATCTTTATCTCCAGACTGTATGTTTCTTGTAGTTGTCTCCAATCTAGAATTTCAGACGTGGAAAGTTTCTTAGACTTAACATAGTTAGATCTTTCTCTAATTTTATAATTTTGTTCTATTTGTTTTTTGTAGCATGGTGTCTAAAGGCCAAGCATGATATTTATCCTAGGGCTTGAATACTCATCTTTTTTCGGTTGCATTGCACTGTATTAGATAAAGGAATCCATTTTGTTCTATCATATCCAAAGTTTTATTATCTCTCTCTCTGTCTCCCTCTCTCCCTGATTTGGAAGAAGATATGCACCAATCTGCTTCTGTAAAACTAAAACCTCCAATCAAAGCTTTAATTTCTTCCTTTACCTGCAAATTACACTTTCTAGCTCTTTCAGGATCTGGTATATGCTAAACTATATCTGACCACCAATGTTACCCTTTTTCCTTCTACCATAGCTGCTAAATTTAACTCTGATGGCCTTAGAGTATCTTCTCTTTCCTTCTCTGCTTGTCTGCTCTCAACTCCCAACTCCTTTACTGTTAATACTCTAATTAATCAAGTCTTCTACTCCTCAGTTTCTTTTGCCATATGTGTTTTGACAAAACATCTGATACCTCAGAATCTCTGTAGTCCAATCCCATCATCCTGTGCACAGTTTTCTGACACCCTTACTATGTTTGCTTCCCTCTCCTGTATCGCTGTGAAAAGCCTCCCTCCTTTCTTGCTTAAAGTCCAGATATTACTCATTGTTACTCTTTAACAATTATAAATGGCCTTATGTCCTGTATTCTACCCTGTTTACCTTTTTAAATTTCTGACTCATACACTTAAAAATTTTTTGCACCCGTCTCTACCATTTTGTCTTTTGCCTTCACTGGTAACTATTGTTCATCCCTACCTATTGCTATTTATGTTGATTAACCCTTGTTTGGTTCTGTCCATCTTTGTCACCCTATTGTTTTCCGCACACTCCTTCTATATCAGCTTAAATGTATAATCGTATCTGGGTACCTTTGCGTTCTGGATTTCAGCACAACTGTCCCACTCAGAGGCAGAGTTGGAGAGTTGATCTACACAAGTGACATGGGTGTTATTTATTTCCCATGGTTTTCCCATTCCCTCATTATTCTATATCCCTACTGATCACTGCACTGATCCACACATTGTGGTTCTGCGTCTTATCTTCCCTTGTTGTGCCAGCACTTAGCTCTGCTAGCACCTTTGAAAAGGTTCAATGACAAGTGTCTCTGACACTTATTAAATCCATTGTGATTTCACCACAACCATGACATTTTTTTGTAATTAAGTAGCCATTCACTAGAACTCCTCCCTCTACTTCACAGCTGTAGCCAGTCACTAGAACTGCTCCCTCTACTTCACAGCTGTAGTCAGTCACTAGAACTCCTCCCTCTACTCCAAAGCTGTAGTCAGTCACTAGAACTCCTCTCCCTACTTCACATCTGTAGTCAGTCACTAGAACCCTCCCTCTACTTCACAGCTGTAGTCAGTTACTAGAACTCCTTCCTCTACTTCACAGCTGTAGTCAGTCACTAGAACTCATCCCTCTACTTCACAGCTGTAGTCAGTCACTAGAACTCCTCCCTCTATTTCACAGCTGTTATATTTACTATACTCCTTCCTAAGATACTTCTGGTATTTTTCATACCTAGTTGTTTTAAGCTATTCTTCCTGTATCCCCCACTTCTGATGATCTGACTTTTGCCTTGGCTTTTGCTGCTTCAAAGCCTAACATTACCTGCTGCATCCTTAGTCTTCCTTTTATTCCATCAGGAGTTGCACACTATTCCTCAATGCTCCTTGTTCTCTCTTCCTTACATCTTGCCTTCTCTTCTTCAGCCACTTCAATATCCGCATTTGTTTCTGTGTTTGGCACATTTGTATCTTCCATTCCTCCTCTATATCTCCACCTTTAGTACTAACCTACTCCTAGCTTGTTGTGCCCACTCTAACCTAATCACTATTGTCTCCTGTCTTCTGTTCCATCTTTGTTTTCTTGTCTAATCTCCACTTTTCCCTTCCCATTTCTTCACTGTGCATACACCATTTCCTGTTATTACCCTGTCTACCTACCTACATCTGATGTGATACCAATTCAGTCATCGCTTTCAGTGTAACTATCACAACATCTAGCATTTCATTCCACCTGTAGGCTCTCCACCCATCAACACCCAACAAGTCCTTAAGGACTACTATGGTATCATACCTAAACATTATGCATCTAATAGGTTCATAGGGTCATAGGCATGTATTAGGCTAGCTGTTCTTGTGAGCCATTTTAAGCCTAGGCAGTTTCCCTTTTTGTGCTCAAATTAACCTATCCCATTTGGTTAGAGATTGGCCTTACCCATCGCATGATCAATAATTATATACTACCCCTAAAATAATTTGAGAGGACTCATGCATGGGAGAAAGCATGTAGGAGCTGCATCTGTCCATTAGTAGTAAAGGAGGCAGTCCTGAGATAAAATGTCTGTTTCCCATCCATAGATCCAAGTTGTGTTTAAATATGGACAGGGATGAACTTTGTTTTATGTGGATGAGGAGCCTGTTCCAGATTAGCAGTATCCTCTGTGAGATATACCTGTCCCTCTAAACCATTCTGTTGATGCTGCAGAAGATATTTAGATTCATAGACTGAATATTTCTGATTCCATTTGACTTGCTTATGTGCACTAAATTCATCTTTATTTGGTCAGAGGATTCCTTATATGCCAGATGCAGGTCACCTCTTAGCAGTTGTAGGATACCGAATATATGGGCAGGGCTTTGAGTTGGTCCATGTAGGCCATGTTGTTTAGGCCTTGTATCCTTTTAGTAATGTATCTCTATGGACGTTCAAGGTGTTACATGTGTCCATACAGATACATCCCAAACAGTGCCTAATGAGGGCTTCGTAAAGTCATTACCCACCTTTCTTCTAAAGCATTTTTTCTTTTTCTTTTTTTTTTTCACTTCATCTCTGCTACTTTACTTCTTTCTATATTGCCTATTTGAATAAATTCTGTATTGACTGTTCCCAAATCTACTCTTCTTCTAACTTTCAATCAATTGATTTTGGCAAACTTCTTGTGTTAAATATTTGCCTTCCTATTTGGACCAACTTGCCCCTTAAAAACTCTGTGCCTTTTTTGTCATCCTGTTGTCATTCTAAGTTAGGTTGTTATGATAAAGTGCTCAGCATGTTGTACCGATGGGAATCAGACAATTGGTCAAATGTACCAATTGTTGAACATACAAAACGCCAGCACAGGTGATGAAAAATCAGCTTAACACATGTACCAGCATTTTGTCAGTGAGAGATCATAGTGCATGGGAGATTAAGGATTTTGTCCTTTTCACAATGTACTGCAGTTTTGAAGTTGGTATATATTATTAGCAGGAGGTGCACAGGGGCTTGCCCCCCCAGCAAAAAAAAAAAAAAAAAAAAAATCATGTTTTAAAAAGTATTTTGCCTTTTTTTTGATGAGTTGGTTATCAACAAGTTGTGTTCCATCACTTGCCATTCAATTAATTATATTTTTGATGGCTGGTTACACACACACACACACATATGTATATATATATATATATATATATATATATATATATATATATATATATATATATATATATAGTCA